>NC_056733.1:96231712-96320600 GCF_019279795.1 Protopterus annectens
GGGGTAAGAATGGGTACCCCCCTGCTTGTTTATGTACCACATAACAGTGGTGTTGTCCATCTTTACCATTAATTGTCCGGGAAAAATGTGGTACTTGAAGGCTGTCAGAGCATTCTGTACAGCTAACATTTCTTTTTGATTGATATGCAGGTGCATTTAACTTGGGTTCCATTTGCCCTGAATGCACTTCCCTGCCAGGTGAGCCCCTCATGCACACAGTCTGTTAGGGTTTGGGTGACAGGGGGTAAAGTGAATGGTAGTCCCTTGTTTTGGTGGTAGGCCTCTGCCCACCAAAGGAATTCTAACTGTAGGCAAGGTATGATAGAAATCATTGCTTCTACATCCTGAGAATGTTGACACCATAGGCTTTTTAGATACCATTGTAGTTTCCTCATATGCAGTCTTGCATATGGAATTAGTAGAATGCACGAGGCCATGAACCCCATGGCTTGCAGAATTTGCCTTGCAGATAGCAGGGTTTTTGTGGCCACTAGTTTGAAGTAAGTTGTCAAATTAAATTGTTTCTCTGGCATGAGTAAAACCACCTGGGAAGTTGTGTTCAAGCTTGCTCCCAGGAATCTAATTTCTTGACAGAGTGCCAGATGTGATTTATTTTCGTTTTTGGAGTACCCCAGACAAGTCAACACCTTTTGTACAAATGCCAGATGATTCAGAAGTATGTCCTGGCTTTCTGCCTGAATTAGACAATCGTCCAGGTATGGGTATATTTGAATATTTCTTTGCCTGCAAAATGCAATGACTGGAGTTAGGCACTTTGTGAATACCCTGGGCGCAGTAGTTAAGCCAAAGGGCAGTGCAGAGAACTGATAAGTGTATGTAGCCTGCTTTGAAGCGTAGGTATTTTCTGCAAGATTCCCTGATTAGGATGTGCAGACAGGCTTTCTTTAAATCCAGTGTTACCAACCAGGCATCTTTGCCTATCATGGGTAGCAAGTGGTGAAGAGCATAGAAAGAAATTGGTGAAGTCAGCATCTTGAATTTGGGAATCACCAAAAAAAAAAAAAAAAAAGTGTTTAGGATAGACAGGTCCAGGACAGGATGCCATGAGTCGTCTTTTCAGGGTACCAGGAAAGGTCTTCAGTAGAAACCTTGTCCCTTTTCCTCTTCTGGTACAGGTCTGAAGAGCCTGTAATCTTAGGAGAGAGAGTACTTGCTTTTGAGCCTCTGCCCACTGATTTGGGGGTAGATCTGGCCAACCATTTGGGGTTGGGAACATGTGGAAGCGAAATCTGTATCCTTGGGAAACTATGGGTAAAAACCCATTTGTCCTGGGTAATGGGCTCCCAGTTTTTTCTTGCAGAGCAATCTTTATCTCCAAAGAAGGAGTCAGTTGAGAAGAGCTTGGAAGTTTTAAAGTTAAGTCATTGAGACGGCTTACCACAGGGGGGAGTCTTGCTACTCCCCGATTTGGAAGTGGGAGCCCCCCACTGCTTAGTCCTGTGCGTACCCTGGGACTGAAGCCTGGGTGTTCTGCTGGTTCTGGGTTTGACCTGAGAAGACCTGGAAGAGGCAGGAAAGGACCAATTTTTTGAGGGCCAATGCCTACTAAATCTAGGAGGCTGCACCTGTACGAAATCTTTAACAGTTCGCATAGATTTAGCTTTTTCCTCCATCTTTTTAAGAACTTCTGCTTTGTCGCCAAACAGGCAGTCCTGATGTAAGGGAGCATCCAGCAATTTAGTTTTAACATGATCTGGCAAAGATTGCTCCTTAAAGCCAAGCATGCCTTCTAAGTACAGACCCAGTGACAGCAGCCCTGCAAGATGCCTCTAGGGAATCAAAACCACATTGCAAAGTGTTTTCCAACCTGTTCATCAGAAAGCATTAAATCCTGTAAATCCTTATTTTCAGCACAATCAGGAATCAACATAATTTTCTGTTTAAGCAATCCAATAATATGCTGCTAATACTTTAACATATGAAACTGGCAATTTAAGGCCCTGATGGCCAAGGTTGCAGAGGTGTATACCTTCTTACCCCATTATCCAGGGCCCTGGAATCTCTATCAGAGGGGGTAGGATTTTTGGCAGTAGCAGCCTTAATGCCCTTAGGATCCGCAATAGGATTTTTAAAAAGGAACGTGTGAGAATCAGGAACCCTGTAATATCTATCAAGTTTTCTGGGAACAGGAGGTAGAGTCAGGGGCCAAGCTAGATTCCGAAAAGGCATAGTAAATGTCCAGCACAGGAGAGACAGCTAAAGGCCTGTGTTAGGGCAGGAGTAAGAAATCTCTACGCCTCTTTTTAGAATCAGAGTAATCCTGGCTTTCCCAGTGAAAATGCTGCCTACGAGTATGCAAGGTTTCACCAAAAGAAAAATCCTCTGGGGGAGAAGCAGAGGGAATACAATCCTTTGCATCAGAATCCTCATAGGTAGATAGGGGAAAAATCTTGGTCATCAGAGGAGGCAGAGTCAGAAGTATCATAAGCAAATTCAGTCCTAGGTCTCAGGAGGGGGAAGATTGACTTCCCCTGATTAAAGTAATAAGGTCTTCAGCCATTCTTATTTCTTTTTTAGGCCTAGAGGCCTGACCATGCAGTCCGGGCATTGGTTTCCTAGGCATAGTTCCAGTTTTAAGCCTAGAAGAAGATGGCATCAGTTTAATATGCAAGTCAGTAGGCCTGAATACACCCTCAGAAGCCGGTGCCTGCACAACGGCTCCAGACCCATCCAAGGTAGACACATCCGCAGGTTCTACAGTTGAAGCATCTCGTGGCATACTGGACTCCGAATGGGTCTCAATAGAGGCCTGTGAATCTGAAGTAGCAGGTATCAGGTGCTGTGAAAGCACCAGACTACTGGCGAACTGGCGAGTAGCTTAGAAGAGTCGTCAGCAGCTTTGGACCTAGGCGGCCCGTCTGTCTATATCTTTGAGTTTTTTCGGAATGTCGGTAGACGGGTGGCTTACCAAAGACATATCTGGATAATTGAACCGAGCACCAAAATATTTACAAGTGAAAATGTACCGATGATGATTAGTTCGTGACTTAAATAAGGCACAAAACTGACAGCGAGGTACGTCATGGTCAGGGCCTAGGCAAGGAATACAGTACGAATGAAAATCTTTATGGAGGTATTTGCTTTCCACAAGAAATACAATTATTGACCTTTACTGACATCTGTTCAGAGCAACAAAAAGTTTCCCCAGTGGGGTTCTTGGCTTTAGTTGAAGACTTCGGTTCTGAAACTCGAAAACAAAAATTTCAGGAGTCGACCGACCGGCACTTGTGAACTGCTTCTGCTTTGGGCACCGCATGGCAAGAAAGTGATGTAATGGCGTCGGCTGCATGCTTTATACCCCTGACTGCCTAACATCACGGAAAATGAGACAGCAACCGACGCAGGACCCAAGACTGTGATAATCAGGCCGAGTGAGGGCTACTGCAAGCAGATAACCCAAATGTGATAATTACAACAGTGAAACACGAAGAACATCAGCACAAGCTCTCCAGATATTTGAATTTGAGGAGGAAAAAACATAACAGCCAGACAGGGGATGATGGAGATATTGAACTATTTGTAGAAAAATTCCTCTACCATCCTGCACCCAGCAAGGGGGAAGCAAGTGGTCAGTAGATAGAGGGGCTTAAGAGTGACAATATGTACTGCAATACTGATCTACTTGAACATCTACAATTACGGCAAGTGGGACACAAACTATTATGAACAATGGCACGAAACAGTCACAATAATCCAAAGAAATAGCAGAACCAGTAAATCTCAAAACACTCGAAGCCGATGTATCTAAAAGCACAATTTATTGACCAAAAATAAAAATACACAATTTTAAAAAGTATTTTAAAAAGTATTTTTCAAAAAAGTATTTAACTAAGTATTTTAAAATAGACATATTAGTTATTCTTAGGGAACATTGCTGCTTTAAGATTTTTGGCGCCAAGAAAGATATAAAATGTACGGACTGCAGTTGCTTCATTGGTTCTGATGAAATCTGTATGGAGACAGATGAAAGCGCTCAACCATTGTGTATTTTTATTTTTGGTCAATAAATTGTGCTTTTAGATACATCGGCTTCGAGTGTTTTGAGATTTACTGGTTCTGCTATTTCTTCTCTGAATGAGCCAGTCTAAGTAGGGGGTAAACATGACCCCCCCAGGGCTCGGCAATGTGCTATTACAGGAGCTAAAAGTTTTGCGAAAATTCTGGGAGTAGTAAGATAACCCAATAGTAAAGCACAGAAATGAAGTGAGAACCTGTTGCTACAAATCACCGGTACTTTCTATGACTGTGTGCTATGGGGACATGGAGGTAAGAATCTTTTAGGTCTAGTGTGACCATGAAGGCATCTTGGAAGATCATGGGCAGTACTTCTTGCAATGTAAGCATTTGGAATTTTGGGATGTTGAGAAACTTGTTTCGCTATAAGAGGTCCAAGATGGGCTTCCAAGTGCCTTCCTTCCTTGGAACTCAGAAAATCCTTGAGAAGAAGCCTTTTCCTTTTTGTCCTGAAAGTAGTTCTCCTAGGATAGGGGATACTTGCTCGTTTGGTAGTTTTGGAAGGCCAAAGAAAGGTGGCACTTCTCTGAACTGATGTAGTACCTCCTCTTTGATGCAGTGGACCCACAGTCTCTGGTGACCACTCTCCACTGGGTTAAGGAGGAGAGAGTCTTCCAGCCACAGGCTTATAGGGGAGTGCGGGTTGAACACAGTCACTGTTGGTCTCTGTACTAGGTGGGCTCAGAGCTCATTGCTGTGTGATTGTTCTGGTTACCACCTCCTGGATTTTCTAGATCTTTAACCATGGGGAGGGCCTCCCCTTGTCTATGTGGAAAAGGCCAAAGTTTAGAGGGGTAATGTCTACTTGTACCTTGGAGATGAAGTTAGGTAAAATTCTCAGTTTAATTTCACTCAATACTCCTCTGCCTACATTTTGTAAAAACTCCTCAATATGGAAAGCATTCGGTGCCCTGAAGGTCAAGATCCTGTGACTTTCTTCCATTCTTATTTACTTCCAGTACCGGAGTTCCTTAAAAAAAAAAAAATACATTTCCTCCAGTTACTTTCTGCCACCTTCTGGTTGCCTTTATTCTAAATTATATGTACTCCTGGCAAAATCTCCTTTCCCCACTGCCTGTTTAGTTTTCATAATGTCCAATAAATTATACACTCACCATACGCAAAATTATACACTCACCATACGCACGTGTGTACATGTGTATATGTATATACATACACATGCATAAACACCAGACATTATAAAAAAAACACACACACACACACACACACACACATTATATATTACACCCTTAATTCTTGTCCTCGAGGGCTTGCTTCCAAAGCCCTAATCTCTTTGCATCCCTCCTGCTTCCACCTTGATCCATCATCTTTCCACCGTGATCTATAGCCATCTGAATGTCTCAACTGTGCAGCTTGGAAGTATTTCAAAATTAGATAGTCCTAATCCACCCTGGTCAATAAATAGCAAGAATCAACTTAACCCACTTTATGCTTGCCCTCTTCCCTTTCGAACTAAAATCTGTTCATCCATTAACATTTTTCTCTGGCTGATAGAAGTATGCCTGATCTATGGACAGAACCAAAGGAAATAAACATTTGCACTGTATCTTACTCTATTCTCTGGCCAAAGCCAATATCTTTCAAATATTCTGCTTGATCGCTTCCCACATTTTTAACTACCACAAGTCATTTTTAGTCCATATGCCTAAAGACTTAATTTTTCAAGTCCTCCAAAGCATAGGTGCAGTTTAACCAATTTGTGTGTAGACAGTGATTTACTGCTACAGCCTTTGTTTTACTTTACCTTGCAAATACTGGAAGTTTTCTTAAAATATTTCAAAAGTAACCCAACATTATATTCAGGATTTATACAACATAATATCTACAAAACTTTTTCGGGGCTACCACACCAATTAAATCCCAGAATTTGTGCCTCCCTTAACATTTTGGCTAAAGTTTCACTACAGGTAAGGCTCTCACCAACACTAAACAAAAAAGGCAAGTTGTAACACACAGAGTATACATAAAAACGGACAACCACATATGCTGCGACTCAAGTGTATTCTTCCCAAACTTCAAAAGCCTCACAGATGCTGCACTAAGCAACCTCATAAGTGATCTACAAAATTATCAACAACAAAACACACAGCCGTATCACAAAGTGTGTCAACCTCTAAGCCCACAAAAGGCACACCATCACACAACCCATTAGTTTGCTCATAGGAGACTTCAAGAGCAAGAATAGTCACAGCCAGTTGTTTATCAGGTGCCAGGACATGCCAGATCACACAAGCAAGAAAGCTGTTGAACCACAGGTACCAGTATGACTCAGAGGCTATGTGGTTGTAAATGACCAGAGATGCAGCTCCTTGGACTAATGCCAGAAGTCTAAATCTCAAAATGCACGCACTCGAGGCCCTTCTCAGTATGGAGAACATCGATGTCTGTGCTGTAACTGAAACCTGGTTCAAGGCTCCTGAGAGCACCCCGGCACTATTAGGTTTTACCTCATATCATGCGTTCCGGCCCCAAAACCCGGACCACTCCACAAAAGGAGGGGGTGTATCCATATTCATAAAGGATACCCACACCTCCAGGTTGGTGGCAACGCACGAAGCTTCGGAAACCATCCAGGTGCAACTAACCATAGGCAAAACTGCTCTACAAATTGTAGCATGCTACAGGCCACCCTCTCAAACTCAGGAACCCCACACAGCCTTCCTGAAGACACTGGAGGGTATAAATGCATCTCCAAACACCATCATATTGGGTGACTTCAACTACCCGAATATAGACTGGGAACATTACTCAAGCCCTAACTTTCTAGCCCAACGGTTCCTGGAGTTCATAAATTCAAATGCCATGGAACAGCTAGTCACTGTTCCCACGAGAGGAGAAAATATACTAGATCTCATTGTCACAAACATGGGGACAAAATGCTCCACACCGGAAGTATATCCCTCATTGGTGAGATCTGATCATAAACTAATCTCACTGGAAATCTACAACCTTTCCCCAACCCCAAACAAAAAAGACCATAGTGAAGAACTTCTCTAAAAGCAAACTTCACACTACTCAAGACTGGTGTGGTATCCTTCAAGGCCCCTGAGCCAGTGGAAACCACAACCCAAGCTGCGGAAGCCCTTACAAATGCCTTCTATGAACACCTCCAGGACTGCATGGATCAGGCAATACCAAATAAAACCAAGACTCTTTCCACAAAGGGCAAACGTCCAGTCTGGTGGACCCCAGCCATTAACAAACTTTACAATAAGAGGAGAAAGCTATTACATGATAGAACAAAATCCATAAAAGGGAAGTCACCCCTGATCATTATTAGTAAAAAAATACGAGCACTCATAAAATCAACTAAGGCCAATTTTGAGAAAAATTGCCATGGATTCAAAGGACAATCATAAGGCCTTTTTCAGCTATGTTAGGAACCTGGGCGGAAACTCCCAGATATGCTCAGAATTAGTCCAAAATGATACAAAAATCACTGAACCCACAGACATTGCCAACATACTGGCAGACAGGTTCAGTGCAAACTTCACCCCTCTTCCCTAAAGGAGAGATAACTATCCCAGCCGAGTGTAGCCTCCCGGACATCTCAAATGCGCAGGTGAAAGCTGCACTCTCTAAAGCTAAAAACACAGCATCAATGGGACCGGATGGTGTCCCCGGCTGTGTGCTACACAAGCTAAATGAGGAATTAAACCCGCACATAAGGCAGCTGTTTAATCTCAGCCTTACCACAGGATACGTGCCCAAGGAGTGGCGTACGGCAACTGTAGTCCCACTCCACAAAGGCAGCGCCTCTACGGACCCTGGTAATTACCGCCCCATTAGCTTAACAAGTCTAGTCTGCAAAGCTATGGAGAGGATCATAATGGAGCTCATAAACAAAGATATAGGGGACTTGCAGACATTGGACCCGACCCAGTTTGGCTTTGTCAAGGGAAGATCATGCCTTTTGAACTTGGTCGACTTCTTCGAAACAGTCATAAGGCCATTGATGAGGGAAAGGCAGTCCATACAGCCTACCTTGACCTTGCAAAGGCTTTCGACACAATACCCCACTCTGGTATTGTAGAAAAACTTACCAGCTTAAATGTAAACCCATATGTCACAAGATGGGTTGCAAACTGGCTTAAGGACAGAACCCACAGGGTTACAGTTGCTGGCGCTGTGTCAGACTCCAAGCCGGTCACAAGTGGTGTCCCACAGGGCTCGGTCCTTGGCCCCCTATTGTTTGGCATCTACTTCTCAGAAGTACAGGCCAACATAGGAGGACTTTGGCTGACAAAGTTTGCAGACGACTGCAAACTGGGCGCCATAGTGGAAAGTGCATCAGACACGGATATCCTTCAGAAGGGACTCACGGAAACAGATAGCTGGTGCCAGAGCCATGGCCTGAAGTTAAACGCCAAAAATGTATAGTCATACCCTTCGGGAAAAACAAGGTAACCCCAAGCTACCATATAGGTGGCAATCCACTAAGCACAGAAGAGGTTATCAGGGACCTGGGGACCCAGGTTGACAGTGGCCTTTCTTTGACACTCACATTGCTAAAGTGGTTAGAAAGACCTTCTACATTGCCCACCTGATCATGAAGGGATTCACATCCAGATCTAGTGAGGTTATTGTTCCCCTGTACTCTTCACTTATCAGACCAATGATAGAGTACAATGCCCCATTCGGGATGCATCTCACCCGACATCTGCAGCAATTGGAGAGACCCCAAAAGTTCCTCACCAAAAGGATAAAGGGACTCCAAAATCTGTCATATGCTGCCAGATTGAAGAAACTCCAGCTCTATTCAGTCGCATACCGTCTGCTCAGAGGTGACATGTGCCTGACATACAAGGCCATGTCCAACCCGGAATTAATGGACATGCTCCACCTCAAAAAATCCAAATCCACCAAAACCACTAGAGCAAGCGACTTAAACCTTAGCACGGATATAAATAGGACGTGCTGGAGGGATAGATTTATCACTCAGAGACTCCCTATGCTGTGGAATAAAATCCCGGTCCATGTGAGGCAGAGCACCTCGCTGACTCTGTTCAAGAGAAATCTAGACCTGTGGATGGGAGATCGTAGGTTTACCCCGGGAATCATCTCTGTGTGACTGCTGGACAGAGGCACAACAAACTAATGGGCACAGTATTTTTTCATATAAGGGGTGGCGTAAGCCACAAAAATTTGGGCTAGGCTTATAAATGCCTTAGGGCAGATAGCCTAGTATAAACCTATGAACCTATGAAGACCGACAATGAAGCTCCTGGACACACACTCGCGCCAGTATGAACCTAGCATGGAGTAGCATTCTACCTTGCCCAAGAATGATGCCACAATATAAACAAAATATAATGGACTTTAATAACAGTCTTACTTTGTAGTCATTCAATGGGGGTACAATAACTTGTCTGCCTGGGATGACAATAACAGGCCATTCTGCTTTGCCAGGGATAGCCTGCATCTGTCCCTACTACACTTCCAAATATTGGCCAAAACCTTTTCCACTCCATAGTGCCTTTTAGGCACTGCCAACCTGATAAACCTTCCTACAAAGCTAAACCTACCCAGTATAAATCAGAGAGTGTGTTACTGCTCAACACCAGGAGTCTAGACAAGAAGCTCCACTCCTCCTCATCCGGAAGAGAACAGATTTCTGCACAGTTGCTGAGATATAGTTTAAAGCTGGGGAAATCACCCCAGCAATGCAGGGTTATACAAGGCCTTCTTCACATTTAGACAATCTACTGTACAGCAAGGGATAAAAGGTGGGGGGAGGGAAGTCTCAATTTACAGCAAGCAAAAAATGTACCATAGGGCTGGTAAAACATTATACCATGTTTGAGGTTCTCCTCATCCAACTTACCATAAGCAAATTCCATGCCAAAAGGCATTCTACAGTTATGTCAAGAATCTAAATGGCTATGCTCAGATCTGCTCTGAGCTACAACAGAATGGCATTAAATATACTGATCCCAAGGATATTGCCAATATCCTGCCAGATCGATTTAGTGCCTTCACCCCCTCTCACCCCCTAAAGGGCCCATCTCAATACCAAAAGATTGCCAAATTCCAGTAATCACGGCCACACAGGTAGAAACCACACTCTCCAAGGCCAAGAATACAGCATCTATGGGACCAGATGACATCCCAGGCTATGTACTACATGAACTGGCACCTCACCTCAGTGTCATGTTTAATCATAGCCTCACCTCAGGCTTCATGCCCACCGAGTGGCGCACAGCTACAGTTATCCCACTCCACAAGGGGGGATCCACTTTGGATCCCAGGAACTACAGTCCCATCAGTCTGACGAGCCTGATCTGCAAGGGCATGGAAAGCATCATCATGGAACTTATAAACAAAAGACATTGGCAACCTTCAAACAATGGACCCCACCCAGTTTGGGTTTGTGAAGGGCTGATCTTGTCTCCTGAACCTGACTGACTTCTTTGAACCAGTCTCCAGAGCTGTGGATGAGGGCAAGGCGGTCCACACAGCCTATCTGGACCTCGGCAAGGCCTTCGACACCATCCCTCAGTCTGGAAACAGATAAACTTACTAAGCTGGGCATAAATCCCTACGTCACTCGATGGGTTGCCAACTGGCTTACTGACAGAACCCAGACTGTAAAAGTAGCCAACTCCAAATCCAGCTCCAGACAAGTGACAAGTGGAGTACCTCTGGGTTCAATCCTGAAGTACAGGCCAACACTAAGGGACTGTGGCTAACACAGTTCGCAGGCAACTGCAAACTGGGAGCCATTATTGAATCCCCAAATTATGTGGATATTCTACAAAAGGGCCTTACGGAAACAGATGCTTGGTGCCAGAGCCATGGGGTCGAGCTTAATGCCAAGAAATGTACAGTTATCCCCTTTGGGAAAAACAATGTACCCATGAATTACCACATAGGTGGCAGTACACTAAACACAGAAAGTGCGGTGGGAGACTTAGCGACACAGGTGGACAGTGGTCTCACCTTCGATAACCCATCGCCACAACAGTCAGGAAATCCTATGTGGCACAAAAAGGAAATAATTGTCCCACTGTACTCACCCCTCATTAGACCCATTATGGAGTAAAACGCCCAGGGTGGTTATGTACCTCACAAGACATCTGCAACAGCTGGAAAGGCCGCAGAAATACCTCACTAAAAGAATCACAGGCCCAACGCAGATGCCCTACGCTGACCGTCTAAAAGAAACTCCAACTATACTCTGTGGCATATCGTCTACTCAGAGGCGATCCCTACTTAACATACAAGGCCATGTCAAACCCTGAGCTATTGGACATGCTCCACTTAAAAAATCCCAATCCCAAAGAGCCACAAGCTCCAAGGATCTAAACATCACAATGAACAAAACATGCTGGAGGGATAGGTTCCTGACCCAGAGACTCCCCATACTCTAGAACAGACTGCCCATACACGTCAAGCCTCCTTGGCCCTCTTCAAAAGGAACCTTGACAATTGGATGGATGGGAGATAGGAAATTCACCCGGGGATCATGTCAGTTGCCCTGCTAGACAGGGGTCGAGGGAAGTAAATATTGTGGGAAGAAATATCCAGGGAATTGTTATGGCTAGGCTTGCATAGGCCCTAGGGTTAATAGCCTAGTACCAACCTATGAACCTATGCCAAATCTCGGCAAGCTATATATCCTCCATGACCCATGCAGGTTATACCACACACTTAAATGTACTGGAGACTCGCTGTTCAACCCAACACTAATTATGGGCAACTTTAAAAATTACCAATACACACACACACACGAGAGAATGAGAATCATGCTGGACCTCAAATATGCAGGTCCAGAGATTCCTGGACATCAATACAAACACCCTGACCAACTGGTCCATATACCCATTAGTGGCTCTAGCATCCTTGACTTGGTCTTTAAACACATGGGGAAACATTGCTCTCCCCTCAATGTAATGACCTGACTAGTCATATCAGACCCTAAAGTGACCTCCTTTGAAACAAAAATGAAACCAGAGAGACTCCAGTTAATCCTAGAACTTCTAAGAATTATTCTAAAGGTTAACTTCCTATTAAGCAACACCCTAGAAAATGTCCAAGCCCTGCAAACCCCAAGAACACCGCTGCCTGCACAGAACTGTTAAAAATAAAGCACGTATTATCATGTAAATAGCTTCAGAGAGACAGCAGCACCTACCTGAAATAAGCACAGAACCAGCTTAAAACAAGCCACTCTGGAGGAATCTCAACATCAACCAGCAAGGTGATAATTCCCTCAATCTAAACAAGCAGTTTGGGGGAATAATAAAGTAAAAAAATAGCCTCACAGGCAGAAAACATAAACAAGGATTTCTTCAGCTAGGTCTGCAGTCTCAAAGGCAACAGACAATGTATCTAATTGTGAACAGAGCCACCTATACTGAGCCAGAGCATCTAGCAAATCTACTAGCTGACAAATTTAGTAGCTTATCTACCCACAAGAGGAGTGGGTTTTGGCCCAGAATTTGTAGTTTATTGGCCGTTTGGGTAGTTTTCCATCTCTTTCAACTTTCTGGTTTAAAAAAATACTGCAGTTGCGCTTGTTTCCCGCCTTTCCTGTAACTAGTCTAGTCCAGATGCAGAGTTTCTGTATCCAGGACTCTTGGCAAGCTTCTGAGCCCCCCCCCCTAGCCTTTCTGTGCTGGAGGGAAGCCTTCTAGCTTATCAGTGGGAGTGGTAAGCACTAGGTAGCGTATCTACCACAAGAGGAGTGGTTTCTGGCCCAGAAATTGTAGTTTATTGGCAGTTTAGGCAGTTTTTCCATCTCTTTCAACTTTCTGGTTTAAAAGTCCACGTTTGTGCTTGTTCCCCACCTTTCCTGTAATAGCTGGTCAAGAGGAAAAGGTCAACACTTGCACCACATCACATGGAACACACAGCCCTCCAGAACACACACCAGCATTGCCTTCACATAAAAACACAAACCACACACCCACCTTCACCGAGGTTCTCAATAAAAATCTAACCAAGACCTCCAAGGCAGAAATGCACTTGACCACCACAACACACTAATCATGAGACTCATAACTCTCCTAAAACAGTGTGCCACTCAACCAAAGCCCCTGAGGCAAAACAGCAAGCCCAACACACTAGTCATAGGTGACTCGATAGTGAGGCACACTGATGTCCCACTCACTAGGTTGAATAAGGAGAAAGTAACAGTCAGCTGCCTGTCAGGCGCCAGGACCCGCCACACAACACACACACTCTGGTCCCTCAACAACAGGTACAAATATGACTCTGTCATTGTACATGTGGGTGTGAATGACCGGAGACGTACCTCCTTGGACTACATGAAGAGACATGGAGGAGCTCTCGGATTATGTAGCCCAGGCTAGGGTTGCCACCTTTTCAGATGGCCAAAGTGGGACAATTGTGGTACAAACAGATTTTGCAGGCCAAAACATACCCACGGTCAGTACAAGGGACAGAACTTTTAGTTATGTACTCACCATAACTTCAGATGTTTGGGATCCATCTCGCCTACATTCTGACTGATGGGTTCGGAGCCGATCCCTCGGCTCGGACTCGGCACGCTTATGCCAAACAGCGAAGTCTCTTATTGGCTGAGCTTACTATATCCCAGGATGCACCACTACCAGTCCCCCAGATCTAGTTTGTCCGCACACATGCAAGCACTGCTTATATAACATCGTCAGAAGAAACAAGATAAAACAGTAGAACTCAAAACCGTTCAATCTCTTCTGATCTCCAAGGCCGGGGGAAGGAGGGTGGTATTAGGAATGTAGGCGAGATGGATCCCAAACATCTGAAGTTATGGTGAGTACATAACTAAAAGATGTTATGTGATCCTATCTCGCCTACATTCTGACTGATGGGACAGCGTCCCTAGCACCTGAATCCTGGGTGGCTCACTGGAAAACACTCCTGAGTACCGTGGAACCAAATGATGCTCGCCCTTTAGATGCCACATCCAATTTATAGTGGGAAATGAAAGTGTGCGGATTGGACCAAGTAGCCGCAGCACAAATCTCAGAAATAGCGAGCTTGGAATGAAAAGCTATAGAAGTAGCCATAGCTCTGGTAGAGTGAGCTTTGATAGATGTTGTAAGTTGCTTATTCGAAGAGGAATAAGCCTGATTTATACAATCTCTAATCCATTTGGAGATGGTAGCTTTTGTGATGGTTTTACCCAATTTATTGTCTGAGAAGGACACAAACAACTGGTCTGATTTACGAATTTGCTGAGTCCTGTCTAGATAGAAGCGCAATTGCCTGTGAACATCCAATTTATGGAGAGTGTATTCTGCTTCATTGGAGAATTTTGGAAAGAAAACTGGTAGCTCTAGAGATTGTTGGAGACAGAGATTAGAACAGACCTTTGGGACAAAAGATGGATTAGGCCTAAGTGATACTCTATCCTTGTGAAAATCAAGCACGGTGGTTTGATAGATAGGGCTTGAAGCTCTGAAACTCTTCTTGCAGAGGTAATTGCAACTAAGAAGGCAGTTTTCCAAGACAGATATTTTAACTCACATGTAGCAGCCGGTTCGAAAGGGGAAGATGTTAATGCACGAAGCACCAAATCAAGATCCCACGGAGGCGCAGGATGAAAAACTGGGGGTCTTAACAGCCCCGCACCTTTAATGAAAGTTTTGCATAATCTGCTGCTCATCAACGGAGGATCCATGGATTCGTGAAATTTAGAGATAGCCGCTAGTTGGACTTTAATAGTAGAGACAGAAGATCCTTGATTAAAACAGGGATGTTAAAAATTTTAAAACCTCTGGGATTGGAGCAGTGATAGGGTCTAAGCCCCCGAGTAGAGCCCAGATAGCAAACCTCTTCCACTTACTGAGGTACAATTTCTTAGTGGTGGGTTTGTGGGCCGAAGATAAAATGTGAATAACTTCCGGGTCTAAGGTGTGATTTCTGACTAAAGTCGGAAGTGGAGGAGCCAAGCTGTCAACTTCAAAGTGTGAAGGGACTGGTGTTGTCGTCCCGACTGATGAATTAGCAGATCCGGAGTTAGATCTAAAGTCCAAGGATCGTCCACCGCATGTTTCTTCAGGTAGGGAAACCATACCTGACGAGGCCAGTGCGGAGCAATTAGTATCATTGTGGACCCCAATTGAGAAGCTTTCTGAATGACTTTGGGGAGAAGTGGAATCGGAGGAAAAGCATAAAGTAGCCCTGTTGGCCAAGGTTGTGCTAGAGCATCCATAGCTGCTTCCCCCTGATGTGGAGTCAAGGAGAAGAACCTTTTGCACTTTGTATTTTGTGGTGTTGCAAACAGGTCGCAGCACGGCGTCCCCCATCTTCTGAAAACCTGAGCTGCTACTGTTTCGTTCAGGGACCACTCATGAGGAGAGAGAATTGTCCTGCTTAATCTGTCTGCCAATATATTTGATTTCCCGGGAATGTGGGTCGCTACCAAGAAATGGCTGGTAGCTACAGCCCATTCCCACACCCTCATGGCCTCTCTGCAAAGGGGGTAAGATCTGGTCCCTCCTTGTTTGTTTAGATACCAGACCACCGACATGTTGTCTGTGTGGATGGCGATAATGCCCTGAGGGAGAAACTTGTGTAAGGCCTGTAGGGACAGAAGTACAGCCCTCATCTCCAATACATTGATGTGGAAAAAAGTTTCGTCTGGAAGCCAGGAACCCTGAACTAACCTGCCCAGACAATGCCCCCCCCCCACCCTGTCTGGGAGGCATCTGTCGTCAGGGTGACCACTGGAGGGGGAATAACAAAAGGACTTCCCTGATTTAGATTGGATGTCTGAAGCCACCAGCGAAGGTCCCGTTTGCACGTTTCTGTAATCATAATGGGGTGATTGAAGGAAGATCCTGAAAGGACCATTGAGTCGATAATAGCCACTGAAGAATCCTCATGTGCAATCTTGCCAGAGGAACTAGAAGAACCGTGGCAGACATCGAACCTAAAAGTTGCAGGACCATCCTGGCTGGGGCCTTGGATCTTGAAAGCAGGGCTTGAACTTGGCCTTGTAAAGTTTGGATCCTTTCGGTAGGAAGAAAACGCGCATCAATTTTGAGTCTATCTCTGCTCCTATGAACCTTATGCGCTGAGAGGGCAGCAAGACAGACTTTGACCAACTGAATGTAATTCCCAGGGTAGCACCCAGGGAAAAGGTGGCTTTGAGGTTGTCCATTAGTAGATGACTGGTGGTGGCAGTCAGGAGCCAGTCGTCCAGATAGGGAAACACTTGGAATCCAAGACTCCTCAGGTGAGCAGTTACTACTGCCAAACATTTGGTGAACACCCTGGGGGCAGTGGTGAGACCAAAGGGCAGAGCACAAAATTGGAAATGACTGTCTCCCAGGCTGAAGCGCAGATACTTCCTGGACGCCCGATGTATCGGTATGTGATAATAGGCGTCCTTGAGATCTATGGAGCACATCCAAACATCCTTCTCCAATAATGGGAGAATGGATTGTAACGTGACCATTCGGAATTTGGATTTCGTGACGGATTGGTTTAGTCTGCTGAGATCCAATATTGGTCTCAGGTCCCCTGTCTTTTTTGGCACTAAAAGAACCTTGAGTAATTTCCGGATCCGATCTGGTCTGTGGGGACCGGTTGGATGACTCTTTTTCTAGCAGCTTTAACGCTTCTGCGGCTGCAATTTCCCTTTGACTGGGTGGTGGGTCCGGGATTTTTTGGACGGTGGGGTGAGTGTGTGAAGGGAATGGTGTAACCTCCGGCAATAATCCGAAGCACCCATCTGTCCTGAGTGATGGACTCCCAGGCTTTTAGGTGCTTGGCAAAACGGCACCCGACTGGCTCCGGAGCAGCACAGCCGGGCAATCCCTCATGAAGTGTGGGAGGCTGAAGAGCCACGAAAGGACTCGCGGTCTCCAGAATTGCGGGGCCCTCTGCCGCCTCTGGGACAGCATCTCCCAGAAAAATTTCCCCGTCCTCTGCCAATGGAAGGGGAATCTTCCTGCTGTTGATGGAAAAACTTCCGTGATTTACGGAACCACATCTTCCCTCCTCCTTTAGCCTTGGGATAAGGCCGAAAGGGAGTGGAATAACGTGCACCTACGGCAGATAAAGTTTTTCCTTCTTGCTCACAGCGGGTAAGAGTGTCTTTAACCTTAGGTCCAAACAAAGAGGACCCATCAAAGGGAGCGTCGGCGAAGGAAGACTTGAAGGCCTCCGCAAAATGACACAAATGGAGCCAGGCTTGTCTCCGTAGAGCCACGCCTGTGCCTGCTGCTCTACCCGCCCCTTCGGCCACATATGAAATGAGCCTCATGGACGAGTTAGAAATTGAAGCAAGGATAGCCAACTGAGAGCTAACCGACTGGGCTAGCTGCTCAGGTAGGTTACCTGAGAGGGAATCTGACAGCTCCGTGACCAGATCCCTCTGAAGCCTGGTAAAATGTGCCAAATAATTCAGGGACCTTAAAGTAAAGGCCGCTGAAGTCAGGGTACGCTTCCCGTACCGGTCCATGCTCCTAGACTCATTAGGAGGATGGACGGACGTTGAAGCCTCTGCCACGTCCTGTTGTGTAGCAGATGCCACCACCATGGCATCTACAGCCACGCCTTTAGTGAGGAACTCCTTCTCGGGTGGGGCAGACAAAAATTTGTTAGGACGAGAAGGGACTGGTTCCACGGTATCTGGATGTTCCCACGCCCTCTGACAAACTAAATCCAGGAGCTCGTCGAAGGGCGGAGACACCCAGGAGGCGGAGGGCTGAGCCCCAAAGGCCTTGAGAAGCACTGACTCATCAGCAGAGGGGGGTTTGGATATCCAGCCGCCTCGTTGTTTGAGGATCTCTAAGATGTCTGCAAATGAGACATCATCCGAGGACGACTACGGGGACCCCTCCGCATCATCAAGATCAGTGTCCGATGTAATAGACTCGGGGAGTCCACGTGCCTCCTATTGCACGTTCTCTTCCTTGGGGCTTCCTGTGATGACAACTCCGAAGAACCCTCGAGGAGGGGAACCCCAGTGGGGGTAACCTCAGGCCCAGGGGCTCCGCTGCCTAAGGACAGGGGAACTGCCAAAGACCCAGTCTCCACGCCCAGGGAAGGTGCCGGTAAAGCCGGAGAGATGGCCGAAGAAGACTTGGCCAAGGCACTCCTCATAGCTCTGAAAGCCGGACCTCCAGAATCCTGGGAGTGTCCGGTCCCCGGAGCCATGATAGCAGACGGAAGTCCCGCAGCTGAAGCACCGAGAGGGAGGCTCGGAACAGACAGCATAGGTCCCGAAACATCACCCCCAGGTCCAGCTGAAGAAGTCCGTGTACCAAACTCGGACCCGAAGGCCGGGGTTGGAGTAAGGGTCGGAGCCGACCCTAAGACCTCCACCGGCTCCAACAGCACCTGCTCCGACGGAGCCGAAGCGGTCGGAGGAGGAATGGCAATGACATGGGCATGGGCCGTCGGCTCTGAAGCCAACTGGGTCGGAGCCGAAACAAATTTTTGAAAGACTGGGGACTGGAACAGTCTTTGGAGCACCCTGTCTATGTCCGAATCTGACATCCTCGATGACCTAGAGGATACTGAACGGGTTCGAGATGTTCTCTCCAACGGCCCCAAGGGGCTAGGGGACCGGCTCCAAGGCGACTCGATGACTATCGGCGCCGAAGGAATACCCAAAACTAGTTTCCATCGGTGCCGAGGAGGACTTCGGCGCCGAGGAGGAAGTGTCTGAGCGGACAACCTTTGTCGGCTCCGAGACCAGTGGAGCCGACGAAGGTGACCCGCCTCTCAATGCCCCAGCCATCGGCTCCGAAGCCAGAGGAGTCGAGACTGGTGGCATCGAGGCAGACCGTTCCGCCCTCGGCTCCGAAGTCCTTGGAGCCGAAGGAGAAACCTGCCTATGTCTTTTGGCGGTCGGATCAGACGGACTGGTCGGAGCCGACGCCCTTTTCTTTTTAGCAGGAGAAGGAGAGGATGCTAAAGCTTCTTCAAAGGAGGGTTTTATAAGACCTTTTAATATGAGCTTATTTTTCCTCTCTTGGAGGACCCTCGAGGAAAAAGCGTGACACACGCTGCAGGACTCCTGCAAATGTTTTGCACCCAAACAATAAACAGAGAGAGTGGTCATCTGTGAGACATTTTAAAGTTGCACTTGGTGCACTTTTTAAAGCCTGAAGGCCTAGGTACCCGAGACATTCCGGTGAATTAAAGCCCAAAACACAGTACAAACACTGTAATTAGAAAGAAATTCTCTCCTCTTTGTCCTTCTTTACAAGAAAGAGAAACTATCAACAGTATAAAGGATCCGAGATCCCTAAACAAAACAGAAGTCACCTACAATCAAAAAGACCGGGAAAGGCCTTTCCACACAAGAGGTACTCCTAGTCAACACTCACAACACAAGAATTTACCAAGTAAATTTCACCAAACTCACTCTAAACACAAGAATAGCTGTTAAAACAGCTTTTGTTGAAGAAAAAAGAAATTCCTGACAGAAAAACTAGTGAAAATAATCACTACTTAGCTCAGCCAGCTCGAGACCACGTCTTCACTTGTTAGCGGCAAACGAGATCTGAGGGACTGGTAGTGGTGCATCCTGGGATATAGTAAGCTCAGCCAATAAGAGACTTCGCTCTTTGGCATAAGCGTGCCGAGTCGGAGCCGAGGGATCGGCTCCGAACCCATCAGTCAGAATGTAGGCGAGATAGGATCACATAACATCTTCACTTTTTTCCCTAAATAAAAGCTTATTCTTGTAGCATTTTAGTTGCTTATTTTGTTTCTTATAACATTTAGGTGTTTCAGACACAGAATAAAACTGTTTTATGCAACTATTACATAAATTATAGGAAATAATTTTGCCCTAATATTTCAGGGCAGTTGCCATTTTTACAATTTTTTTGCAGGACACAACTGCCCAATGAGGGACTGTCCCTTGCAAAGTGGGACAGGTGGTAACCCTTAGCCCAGGCGGGTATAACCCTAGCCCTGAGCAGTATCCTACCATCACTCAGAATTATACCACAGTACAAGCAGAAAATGAGCGATTTCAACAATTGGCCAAGTTTCTGGTGTCATTCTAAGGGGATCCAGTATCTATCTGCCTGGGATAACATGACTGAAAGACCTCAATGCTTTGCCAGGGATTGCTTGCATCTGTCATCCCTGGGCTTCCGGATACTGGCCAAGGCTCTTGCCACCCCATATAGTGCCCTTTTTAGGCAGTGTTCCTAAGACGAAATCACCACTGTAACAGCTATAAACAAATGCAATTTGAAGGTCATGCTGCTCAACACTAGAAGTCTAAATCTCAAAATGCACTCACTCGAAGTACTCCTTAAAATGGAGAACACAGACATTTGTGCTGTAACAGAGACCTGGTTCAAGGCAGCTGAAAGCACCCCTGCACTACCAGGCTACAACTCATTCCACACCTTTCGGCCCCAGAACTTAGACCAAAGCCGGTGGCGTTTTCATATTCATAAAGGATGCGCACGCCTCCAGACTGGTAGCCCTACATAACGCATCTGAGATACTTCAGGTGCAGCTAACATTGGGTAAGAGAGTGACTCAGGTCGTAGCCTGCTATATGGTCGCCAGCCATGTCCCAAGATTCCTAAGCACCCTGGAGAATATTAGGGTCCAACCTAACACTCTCATACTGGGTGACTTCAACTATCCCTCCATTAACTGGGAAAACTACTAGTGTACAAATACACTTGTCCAACGCTTTCTGGAATTCATTAATTTCAATGCCCTGGACCAACTCGTTCTTTCCCCCACTAGAGGAAGCAACATCCTTGACCTGGTCATTACAAACATGGGCGACTATTGCTCTACACCAATAGTCAACTCCTCCCTGGTTAGATCCAATCACAAGCTAATCACCTTGCAAATCCACATCCCTACCACCCCAACAAAGGTAACCACCATGAAAAACTTCTCCAAAGCTAACTTTGGGCTCCTAAAAACAGAGGTGGCTAACTTCATGGCACCCATGCAAATGGAGAATAGTTGCATGACCGCCATATCATACACCAATGCACTGTATGAACACACACACAAAAGCATGGATCTCGCCATACCCAAAAGAAATAAGATGCTCTCCTCAAAAAAAAAAAAAAAAAAAAAAAAAAAAAAAAAAAAAAAAAAGGAAGCCAATCTGGTGGTCCCCTGCCATAAACTCTACAACAGGACCTGACAGTATCCCTGGCTTCATTTTACACACACAGTCTACAGAGTTAACTGGAACCTCACCTGTGTGCCCTGTTCAATCACAGCCTCACCTCAGGCTTTGTCTCTACCAAATGGCACACTGCTACACAGTCATCCCTTTCCACAAAGGAGGAGCGACTACAGACTCCGGGAACTATCGCCCCATTAGCCTGACAAGTCTGATATGCAAAGCTATGGAACACAATCATGGACCTAATAAACAAGGATATAGGGAATCTCCAAACTCTGGATCCTACACAGTTTGGTTTTGTGAAGGGTAGATCATGCCTGCTCAACTTGGTTGACTTTCTCAGTCACCAAAGCTGTGGCCGATGGTAAGGTGGTTCATGCAGCCTACTTTGATCTGGCCAAGGCCTTTGATACCATTCCCCAACTCAGGAATCATACAAATACTTACTAAGCTAGGCATCAACCCTTATATCACTAGGTGGGTTGTAAACTGGCTCACAGATGGAGTCAGCTACTTTCATACTGTGGGTTCTAAGTCAGACTGGCAACCAGTCACGAGTGGAGTCCCACAGGGCTCAGGTCCTGGGTCCTCTCTCCTGCTTTTTTATCTAATTATCTAAAGTCCAGGCCAACATGAAGGGACGCTGGCTGACAAAGTTCACAGAGGATTGCAAGTTGGGAGCTATTCACTCCCCAAGTGATGCTGACATCCTACAGAAAGGCCTCAATGAGACCAACGACTGGTGTCGGAACCATGGCCTTAAGCTCAATGCCAAAAAATGTGTCTTCATCCCCTTTGGGAAAAACCCAGTTCCCTTGAATTACCACATCAATGGTAGTCTACTGAACACAGAAGGCATTATAAGAGATCTGGGAACACAGGTTGACAGCAACCTCTTTGACCACCACGTTGCCACTGTGGTCAGAAAGTCCTATGTGGCACATCTCATTACTAAGGGTTTTGCATCCAAGAAAGGAGGTCATTGTCTCCCTCTACTCTTCCCTCATTAGGCCAATCATAGAGTACAACGCCCCAATTTGGCATGTACCTCAATAGACACCTGCAACAACTGGAGAAGCCACAAAAATACCTCACAAAGGGGACCCTAGGCCTTAAACACCTGTCCTATATGGACAGACTCAAAAACCTCCAACTATTCTCTGTCTCATATCGCCTACTTAGCGGTGATCTCTGCTGGACTTACAAAGCCATGTCTGACCCAGCTCTGTTAGAAATGCTACATCTAAAGAAGTTCCAATCCCCTCGCACTCTCCAAGGCCAAAAACATTGCATCAATGAGCCCCTTATAACATCCCAGGATGCCTCAAACAGCATGAAACAAGACCCATCAGGCCCTCTAGAAATCACTTATTTAACCACAGCCTCCAGACTGACTATGTCAAGTGAATGGAGGGCTGTAACTAATTCCTCTGCACAAGGGTGAGGGGCATCTACAGACCCAGGCAACTATAAGCCCATCAGTCAGGCTAGTACAAATGCAAATATATACAAAGCCATGGAAATCATAAATGGGAATGACAATTACACAGGAAGCCTACAGACAGAATCCTACCTACTTTAGTTTCGTCAAGGGCAGGTCATGCCTGGTCAGCCTGGTGGACTTAAAAGGTCACTAAAGTCATGGATGAGGACAAAATGGTACTCTGTGCCTACCTCCACCTGACCAAAGTAAAACAGATATCTTATTCAGGTATTATAGATAATATTCACTAAATTAAGCATAAAACCATATGTTGCACAATGGATAGCTAGTGGAATCACAGGCTTCCCTGTCCTAACTTTTTGGGTCCTACCTCCACAAAGAGGCCAGTCGCTATTAGAATCCCCTCAGGGCTCAGTGCTGGGACCTCTCCTTTTTGGGATCTTCTCTGAAATAAAGATCAAAGACCCCTGGCTGACCAAGTTGCAGATGACTGCAGACTAGGCAGAGTGTCATCAAATCTTCCCAAACACCCCAATGCCCTTGAAGGCCTGACACAGAAATAACTGGTGCTAGACCCATAGTCTAAAACTCAATGCAAAGAAATGCATAATGGTATCCTTTGCAAAGACTTGCACCCCCTGGAAATGACCACACTGATAATACACTCCTACGAGCAGACACGGTAGTCAGGGTTTTAGAACGTGTGTAGACAGTAACCTGGCCTTTGACAATCACAGGTCTACAGTGGTGAATAAAATCATTCTATGTTGCACAATTTCTAAGCAAGGGAACAGTGTCTAGGTCCAAGAATATCACTGCCATGTACTCTACCTTAACTAGAAAAAGTTCAATGCACCCTTTATGTATCTGACCAGGCATTTGCAATAACTGAAGTGTCCACCAAATGAACACAGGATGTAAACATGTCATACATAGACTGCCCAGAGCAATATTAGTACAGACTGCGCAGAAACAATTTTACTTTATTTGTACTCGTTTTCCAGGGCAGAGGACCAACCTCCATGCATTTGTTTTCATACACAACCCGGGAGCAGTGCCTCAGGCAATGGAGACTGAGGGAATCAAATCTTACACCTCCCGACTACAGGAAACAGCTCACTAACAGCTCCTTAATTCTCTAAGGCAAGTGCCAAACTATCTAAGCCTGGTCTACAAAGAATCATCTGATTCTACTGTTATGGATCTGTTGCACATCCACAAAACAAACAGCATCAGAGAACTTATCTAGGGACCGAAACCTAGTCTACAACATAAATAGGATGTATTGGTGGGACACGTCACTCAGACGACCCTTCCTCTAGAAAAGGCATCCCACCCACGTGAAGTACAGTTCTTCCCAAAACAACGTAAAGCACAACTTGGACCAGTGGGCAGGGAATCAGAAATTTACCCCGGTCTAACATCTATGCCTCTTGTGGACACAGGCAGCCTGTAAATTGACCACCCATTTTCCTAGCCTATATCCAACACTTAAAATTACCCTGGGGTATCAAATCATGTCAGATACATTTGAGAAAGCATGGCTAGGCTTAAAAAGGCCCCTACTGCATTTAATTTATTTGCGTTTCTCACTGAATATTAACTCAACTGAAGTTGTGGCTGTGTCTGTACAGTTAGTTCCCCACCCACCCTCCCTGTTCTTGTTTTGGTGTTAATGTTGATGGCTTTGAAATTGTCCGCCCCTCTTGTAAATTTGTATTCTCCTTCTGGGCCCATCTTATTTGCTCACTCAACTGAGTGCAGTGAGATCATATTCTGATTTCAGGCACTCCTACTGTGTATAAAGAACATTTGGGAAGGACAACCCCTGTAGCCTCTTAATCCTGCTCTGTTCTCTCCCTCAAAAATACACACACACACACACTTTATTCAGCTGTTTACTGTAACTGTCTTAGTTGCTGTTCTGCGTGCTATCTGTTCAGTCACTCTTACTCTGCACGTATTACTGTTTGTTAGTAGCCTTCTAATTTACTGCCTTCTGGACTTTTAGTCATTTGTTAATTTAATTGCATTTATTTAAACTGTATTTGCCGTAATAATTGCTACACACTCAAGTGTGCTAGCCTGCACTGCAATTTCAATTGTATTTTCTGCTGTTTTAGCCGATTTTCTGTAAAAAAAAAAAAAAAAAAAAATTCTAAGCTCATTTTCTGCCTTTCCTGTAACTGGCCCAGAAATTGTATTTCATTGGCCGTTTGGGCAGTTTTTCCATCTCTTTCTACTTTCTGGTTTAAAAGCCCATGTTTGCTTTTGGTCCCCGCCTTTCCGGTAACTAGTGTAGTCCAGGTACAGATTTGCTGTATCCAGGACTGTTGGTAGCTTCTGAGCCCCCCTAGCCCTTCTGTGTTGGAGAGAAGCCTTCTAGCTTATCAGTGGGAGTGGTAAGCACTAGGTAACCCATCTATCACAGGAGGAGTGGTTTCCGGCCCAGAAATTATATAGTTTATTGGCCGTTTGGGAAGCTTTTCCATCTCTTTCAACCTTCTGATTTAAAAGCCTGTGTTTGTGCTTGCTTCCTGCCTTTCCTGTTACTAGTCTAGCCCAGGTACAGATTTGCTGTATCCAGGACTCTCTGTAAGCTTCTGAGCCTCCCATGCCTTTCCGTGCTAGAGGGAAGCCTTCTAGCTCATCAATGGGAGTGGTAAGCATTAGGTAAGCCTACCACAAGAGGAGTGGTTCCTGGCCCAGAAATTGTACCTTATTGGCCATTTGAGCAGTTTTCTCCATCTGTCAACTTTCTGGTTTAAAAGCCGCATTTACGCTCGTTTCCTGCCTTTCCGGTAACTAGTCTAGTCCAGATACAGACTTGCTGTATCTAGGACTGTTGGTAAGCGTCTGAGCCCCTAAGCCTTTCTGTGTTCATGGGAAGCCTTCTAGCTTATCAGTTGTAAGCAATAGGTAGCCTATCCTCCACGGGAAGAGTGAGTTTTGGCACAAAAACTGGAGTTTATTGGCCTTTTGGGCAGTTTTCCATCTCTTTCAACTTGCTGGCTTAAAAGCCTGCATTTGCACTTGTTCCCCCGCCTTTCCTGTAACTAGTCTAGTCCAGGTACAGATTTGCTGCATCCAAGACTCTTCGTAAGCTTCAGAGCCCCCCCCCAAAGCCTTTCTGTGTTGGACAGAAGCCTTTTAGCTTATCAGTGGGAGTGGTAAGCATTAGGTAGCTTATCTACCCACAAGAGGAGTGGTTCTTGGCCCAGTAATTGTAGCTATTGGCCGTTTGGGCAGTTTTTTTTTCCATCTCGCAACTTTCTGGTTTAAAAGTCACACTTGCACTTGTTTCCCACCTTTCCTGTAACTAGCCTAGTCCAGATACAGAGTTGCTGTATCTAGGACTGTTGGTAAGCCTCTGAGCTTTGTTGAAGGAAAGCCTTTAAGCTAATCAGTGGGAGTGGTAACCACTAGGTTCTTGGCCCAGAAATGGTAGTTTATTGACCATTTGGGCAGATTGTCCGGCTCTTTCAACTTTCTGGGTTAAAAGACAACATCTGCACTAGTTTCCCATCTTTCCTATAACTAACCTTTAAATGTATGGTTACTACATTATACTTACGCTTTTATATGTGGTTTTAAAATGTAATCTTGTACATCAATTTTATAGCATTTTTTGTGTACAGGGTTATGTTTCACAGTTCACATAGTACATATTTTATATGTCATATTGTACATTTAATGTGCATTCTGACCCCCATTTGTACATATATCATGTATTTTATATATATATATATATATATATATATATATATATATATATATATACATATATATTATACATTAGCTTTATGCATTTTAACCTTGGATTAAATGCAATATAATGACTATTTATATATGTTTAATGTTTTAAATATGTATAGTTATCTGGCATAAATGCAAGATTGTTAATGTTAAGTTAATACAATATAGCAGTACAAGTTTAATGCAAGCATTATATTTTAAATATGACTGTTTGGTTAATACACCTTCAAATAATGTACTATATGCATTTCGAACTCTAAGCAGTAATGAATGTGATTGGTTTACAATTCTTTCACTAATTAACTTTATGATGTAAAGGTGTTGCTGCTTTTTGGGCATGCTATATCTTGATAAGACTGCAATTGGTCACCATAACAAAATCAGTTTCTCTTGGCATTTAAGCAGAGTAGTTTGTACACAAAAAGCATTTGTTAAGATTTCACTTACAGTGCTGTGTAATTAAGCAGGTCACCATTTTGGTCAGCCATAGGGCTCTTTTTCCTACTGGAGTGTTTGCCTCCTTCCCCTGTAACTTAAGTAAACTGACTCTTACATTAAGAGCTAGAATACTTAACCTTATAGCTTTAGGACACCTTGGGAAACCTTGTAAATTGCAATAAAATAGCCACGCTCTGGCTCTCTGCTCCCCTCCCTGCCCCCAATTCCCTCCTGCCCCCAGTACCTCTAAATTTAAAAGTACTATAGCCACTCCCCCACTTTATAGATCCTATCTGCTTTCATCTGGGATAATTCCTCCCAGCCCCATTCTTCTACCTACATTTTAATAGCACCTATTAGCTTTCATCTGGCATTCTCCCATCCCCCTTCCAGTACCTTTACCTCACCACTCTACCTTCTGGTAGGTAAAACAGTTCCTTAACTCACTAGCTAAATCACAAATGATATACTCCTCTTTATTACCCCGCTTTTTCGCACCATACCTCCTTATCTTGTATGAAAACCAGTTTCTCACGGGACTTCAGGTCCCGAAAGGCCATACTATCACCCCAGCTGTAAATCCTCCCACCTTCAACCATACTTACAGTACCAGATCCTATCCAGCATCTTGTTCAGTCTATCAACATCTCAACCCCAGGCACATTAGCTCTAGATCCAAACACTACCAGAAACTAAAACAAATTCCTGAAGTTCATCACCAAGTATAGACTTAACCTAATACTTGGTGGTGATATTTACCCCAACCCTGACCCACCCACTTCAGATACACATACCCCTCTACTTCTAATCTAAGCTACAAACCTACAATTAATAGGCCAACTAACTCTCGCCTAGCCTGTCATCTCAATATCAGAAGTATTAACAACAAGGTACATGAATTGCATGCACTTCTGGATGTCCACTCCCCTGAGATTCTCTGTTTATCTGAAACCTGGTTAAAATGTAACACTACAGACAAAGAGTTACCACCTGGGTTAAACATACACAGGCTGGAGCGTGCTTCCAGGAAGGGGTGTGGGGTAGCTGTACTCTATATCCGAATTGAATATCACCATAGATGTAATATAACCACCTCAGATTAATAACTCAGAGATTCTTGCCACCAAACTGCAACTTAATAAAAATAAATGCATTAATATCATCTGTATGTACATCCCCCAGTAACAATATATCTACACTTGAAGATATCCTGCACTGGCTCTCACGTCACTACCCCCAAGAAACCTTACTACTTGGGAGACTTTAACACAGACTGGGGCACCTTTTCCTCAGAATCCCCAACCACCCATATTAACCTGCATGCATTTACATAAATCTTATCCACCCCTACCAGGATAGGTAAAACCCAACCAAAAAGAAAGCATACTTGACTGGGTATTCAGTCACCCCTAACTGTACACCTCTGGTACCCTCCCTGATGGCCTAAGCGATCACCTTCTCACATATGTAATTAAGCGCAAAGCCATTAATTCCCAACAACCCTTACTCAGAAAGGTTAGAAACAAAAACTTTGACCCTGCCAAATTCCAGCAAGAACTCAACTCATGTAATTGGTCTATTCTAAAACACCTCCCCTTAGAGGAAGCAGTAGCATACTTCAACAATAAATTCCTTGAGATCCTTGATTTGCATGCACCTGTTTGTTCAAAGAGAACAAAGGCAAAAACTGAGCCAGGGCTTTCTAGAGTCTCTAAATTCAACATTACCCTTGGAAGCAAAGCATTGGCTTTATGGCGTTCTTCTAAAGACCCCCAAGATCACATTAAATACAGGCAATCCAGGAACGAAACTAAAAAAATCCATTTTACAGGACAAAAAACAATACTACTGTAATTTACAGACAGTAAATCAAAATAACCCTCAGAAGCTTTGGGCAGGTTTAAATCTACTACATCCTGGACAAACCAACCCCAATCCCTGCTGCCACTATTGATAAAACCCCTGAAGATGTTTAACAGTTTTAACAGATTCTTTACCGAGACAATTCAAGCCCTAGCTAGCCAAGTACCTCCTAGCTCCTCTGGTCCTGAAAGTATCACCCGTAGAAACCTACTCGCGTTCAAGCTTCCAACTAGTCGCCACTTCACTTACCCGTACCTTGATCAAAAAATTAAAACCCATTACACTTTCTGCTGATCAACTCCCTGCAGAGTACCTACAAAAAAAAAAAAATCAGCCGATGCTATTGCTTACCCAGTCTCAATCAATCGAACCATAGTAGAAGCTAAAATTCCCACCATCTGGAAAATATCCTATGTAATCCCACTTCACAAAGGAGGCAGCTCTACTGAATTCTCCAATTATAGGCCAATAGCTATACTCTCTCCACTTGCAAAGATTATGGAAAAATGTATTCACAGATAACTCATGCACCACCTAATCCAGAATCACCTTATGGCAGACACTCAGCGTGGCTTCCGTCCTCATCACAACACTACTTCAGCCCTCCTAGCCTTTACCAACACCATAAACCGCAACAATAATTATATAGCCTCAGCCCTCTTCTTGGAGCTTTCCAAGGCATTCGATATGGTTGATCACCAACTTTTAATCCAGACCCTGCAAACATTCTGTCTAGATACTAGAGCCCTTCAATGGTTTTAATCCTACCTGAATGGTTGACAGCAGGCAGTCCTCTGGCAGAACAAACTCTCAAATCTTCTAACAACTTTGGAGTACGACAAGACTCTATACTAGGGCCCTTGCTGTTCTCAATCTTCATTAACGACCTTTATACTGTCATCCCAAAAGTCAGCTGTATCCAATATGCTAATAACTAATCTGATTTGCTCTGCCACATCTCCAATAGAGTTACGGTCAGCTACCCAGACCACCTTTAATACAATACAAAACTGGCTTTCTTAACATAGTCTGATCCGAAATCCCAAAAAAACTAAAATCCTGTTATTTTCACCAACATGTAGGTCTACCGCTTTCACCTTTACCATAAATTAAAATGGCACAATAATCTCCCCTGACCCCTCTACAAAACTATTAGGTGTCATCATAGATAATCTAAAATTCGACCTACATGTTAACCAAACTATCAAAATAATCAATAAAAAACTAGGGTCACTTTACAGAATAAGCGCCTTCCTAACCCCTCCAGCTAAAATTGCCATAACTCTCTCTCACCTTTCAACCCTTCTATATGCATCCCCTCTACTCTCCAATTTAAACAAGACTGTCAAACTCTCAATTTGCTACAACCACATTGCCAGGTTTGTCACTGGGCTGCCTTTTAGGACACATCACTGCATCAATCTAAATCAGCTTGGGTGGCTTGAACTACCCAGCCTAATCCAGTATAACCAACTGATTATGGCCTATAGAATCCTCTAATCCGGACAATACTCCTGCACTTAAAATTATTATCACCCCCTATAACAATCATAGACCGCTTCGATCCTCTAACAAACTACTAATTCAGACTAGCAAAATTAATAACACAGCCGGTGACTCTCTCATTGCAAACTAAGTAGACCCTGGAACTCTCTTCCAGCTGATATTACCTTACTTTCTACCTTAGGTCAATTTAAAACCAGACTCAAAACACCATTTGGCATTTAACTGGCTATGTCAATGTATCAAGGCTAACTCTCTCTAGAATGTGTAAAAATCTTAACCAGCTTAGTGTACTTTCATTCAATCATGACTTACGCTCGGGATCAACTCTAACCTGTGGAACTTGTTTAACTTGCTTACTTATGTAATCACTGTAAATAGCCTGTTTGTAATATGTAATGCTGGTATTACGTAATGCTGTATCTGCTTACTCTTGGAGCTTTTCTCCCCGGGCCTCCGCTGAAAATGGACATGCATCCAGTCAGACTATCCCAGTCAACAAATGTAAAATAAAATAAAACTGAGGAGACAAAAGCGCTTGATTTTTTACTCTGTGGCTCAATAAATTTATTTTATACTTATTAGATTCATCGGCTATTTTTTCCATATCTCAACCACCAAGCATTTTTGCTTATTTAGTTTTCTTTTTACCAGTTTGAGTGTTTTGTGTTATGGCATTGGAGGAACAGGGATTGGAATCTTCAGAGCCACTATTCTCACAATCGTTGAGTGAATCCACTGAAGCTATATTGCAGCAGCTTGAAAGAATCAGAGGCTTGACTGCATTGAGCTTGCCCGGGTGACACCGGCTCCGAATGGAGGACTTAACCAGGAAGTCACGGCGACTAGAGGCAGCCGTGGCATTGAGGAAAGCTCTTTTAACTTTTTGAATTCTGGTAATGCTGTAATTACACCAGGAGGAGAAAGGATAGTGAACAACACGGAAACGTGAAATAATGGAGCAGGAGGGTCAAAATGCTTCACATTCTACAAGTGGAGATTAGCATTTTGCAAACAGTGGCAACACAGCTAGAGGTAATGCCCGTGAAGGAGTTGTCTAATTAAAGGGTTCCCATTAACATGAATGACTGGTTGGGAGAGGAAACTGCTTTTTCAACGAATTATCCTGCTAGTACCGTTTCTTACGATAGTAATTTACACAAACTTGATCATATTTTACTAAAAATTAAGAAAACACAATTGGACAATGCTTATTTTAAAGAATGTCTAAGGCTTAAACTGGTTCCAAAAGGTTTGCGCATGTGGCGCTTTCCTACAAGCTTGATGGATGGTTCTGGCTTTCATAAAGAATTACTGGCTATGTTCGACAGGCATGGTGTTTAATACATGGAGCTTGTGATTAAACACAATGAACTCCAATTAACTGATTTAATTAAGGAAGCTACTGAACTGGATGAGGATTGTGCAGGATACATACTAGTAACATTTTTGACTACAACAGAATTTTTAAAAGCATTGAACAGGAAATAATTTCCATTAAAAATAGAAAACTGAAAGGGATAGAACACAGTACTAATTACTGCTTACCCCCACCCCACCCCCCTCGTTCACAGGTGTGGAGCACTAACATTCAACATAATACTGTTGGTGAAAGCAATCGGGAATCTTTTTTGAATCAGGAGAACTTTCCTCCATTGAGGAGGTCAGAAAGACTGAGGGAGAGGTACAACCAGAACCGGCAGGGGCAAACGACCTTGAACAGAGGTTGGGAAGGACAATCATTTAATCACAGGGGGGGGGGGGGCCATAGAGGATGGAAATGATTGTACAAGAAAACATTGTGGAAAAACGTTCTATTTTAAAGAATTCAAAAGGTGACTTCAATGTACACAATTTTTTCTTCTATTCAAATCAATGTGAATGATTGATCTACTGTCTAAAGGATCATTGGTCCAAATGAAGAACTTTGACACTGCACGGACACTTGTGGATCTTAGACATTTTGTCAGAAGGTTGAATTTAAATGTCCTTTTTAAATCTGTTGAACATGTATGTAACCCATTGCATATTTCTAGTACATACAATCCACCCTTACACCCTTCCTTTGCTACGTTTGACAAAATCTGTGAAGTTGATGTTAGTAATTTAGACAAGGTGGTACATTTTCCTAATTTGTGTGAAGATGAAACGGATTGTCTAAACAAGCTAGGATGTAATAAGGACGCAAGGATTATAAAACCTGATAAAGGTGGTGGCACTGTTATTATGGATACATGTGACTACAATGAAAGAATGAAACAAATTTTATCAGGTGATACTTATAGAAAAATTACTTTAAATGAACTAAATGGAACATATAAGATTAGGAATGAATTGAATGATTTATCGAAGGTTCCTTAATCGATAGAATAGTTTTTTTTTTTTTTATCTGTCTATCCCCCTATTACTCCATGTATTTTTGGGTTACCCAAAATGCATAAAAATATGTCTGATCCACCAATGCGTCCTATTGTTAACGGACGTGGCTCTATCGCATACCCCATAGCTAAATACCTAGATATTAACCTAAAAGATTATGTGACAGAAGAAATGAATATTTGTAGGAACTCTTGGGATTTCTTATAGAGAATCAATAACCTTGAATATAGTGAGACTGGCCTATTTGTAACCACTAATGTGAAAGATCTCTATACTTCTATACCTCATGATATCGGAATTGAGTGGGTATGTGACTATTTGATAAAAACATACCACAGCCCAAGATTAATATATATGAATAGCTATTTTCAATTAGTTTAAAAACAAATTGTACATTTTTCAACAATGAATTTTCATTCAAACAGTAGGAGTCGCAATGGGATCCCCATGTGGGGGCCTATATGCAAATATGGTCATGTTGCAGTGGGAGAAGAAAATTGTCTTTGAATCCCATATTTATGGTTATTGTAAAATGTCCGCAAGATTCTTGGATGATATTTTTATTTTTTTGGAATGGACTAAGATCTCATTAATGAATTTATAGCTTACATTAATAACTCATCATTTTTGAAGTTCATTTACACTGTTGTACAAATGAAACTTCATATTTAGATGCTAAACTGTTAAAGAACAGAGACTTGAAGAAATTTATGTCAGAAATTCATCGAAAAGAAACTTATTCCAACAGTTTCTTGCATTATGACAATGCACACCCCTATAAATAAAAGCGCAGTAGTTAAGGGTCAATTTGTGAGAGCGGCCCAGATGGTATCTTCCTTTGACTCTTTCCTTAATGAGTGGGATGTTTTGAAAAATGTTTTTAAAAAGGGAATACTCAATTGATTTGGTGAATAACTTGATTCTAGAAGTGATTAATAAAAGAGAAAGGGGCCTTTTCCAAGCTATTTTAAAAGTTGTCACACTGTCAATGATTTAATTATGGACACTGGAAATTATACCATTTGTAATGAGACGTCAAACAATAATATTATATTAAACAAACCAGCATCAACAGATGTTAATTATCATTCTGCCTTTATCACCACCTACAATTTAGCAAGTAAAGATATCTTGAGAATCTTGGAGAAGAATTGGATTATTCTATCCTCGTGTAATGAGGTTAGACAATGTACAAGTGAAAGACCTATTGTAGTGTATAGAAAAGGCCAGTCCCTGAAATTTGAGAAAAACACTCGGGCCCAAACTGTTGGTGGTATGATAAGGTGTGGTGCTTGCAACTATTGCCAATATATAATGGAAGGCAATAAATTCAATATTAATGGCAGAGCAGTTTTAAAGAAAAAGTGTTTTGCCATACAGAAAAAGTTGTTTACTGTGCCTTCTGTTGTGATTGTTCCTGTTTTTATATTGGAAAAATGGAAAAGAAACCGAAAAATCACATTTATGAACATTTGAGAGACATTAAACTAAGGAAAGGCACCAATGCCTTGGCAAGACAATAACGAATGGCCAGGTCATGGTTTTAAATTTACTGTGATCGAACCAATGGAACCTCACCCAAGAGGTGGACCATGGCCATTATATTTGGAAAAGAATGAAACCCTATGGCAATTGAGAATGAATGCCACTCAATGGCCAGGCCTGAATGATTCTATTTCTAAGATTAAATTATTCCCGGTTCCACCAAGTCTCCTCTTCAGTTTTCCCTTGAAACTAGTCTAATTCTCAACCTAAGCACTCAAAAAGCATCCTACAGCCCAGCACTTGCTCAGACCCAATAGCATGCACTAATATACCCTGACACTTGATTGCCCAGTAGGGCAAGGCTCTTTAGTCACACCTCACCAACTAAGCAGCTCACCCTACTATTCAGGCATGACCACAGGGCAATTTCAGGTGTACTCCAGTCCAGCTGGTGAATCTGGGTATCCGGAGGCAATGTTACAACTGCCTCATGTACACAGACAACCCTCTCCTCCTACCACAAAACACAAACATATGCGAGAGATGCAATTATACAGCCAAACTGGAGGCTAAGCTCTCTCCACCCAAGACTGGAACAGACAGTCAAGAGGAGAAGGTCAACACTTACACCACACCTGCAGCCACAGAGACCTACTAAACCAGCACTGGCAAAAAATACACAAAATCATACTCTGAGGCTCTAAATAAAAACCTGCAAAAGCATCAGAGACCTCCAAAGCAGACACCCAAACAACCTGCACCTCCCATCACAAACCAGACAGCACATAAAACAGAAAATGAGTGTGCCGCACAATCACAGCCTTTAAGGCGAAATAACATACCTAACACACTAATAGGTGACTCTATAGTCGGGCACACTGACGTCCCACTCACTAGGCTGGACAAGCAGAAGGTTACTGGCTGCCTGTTGGGAGCCAGAATCCGCCATACAACACAAGCACTCAGGTCACGCCAGAACAAGTACAAATAGGACTGTCATTGTTCATGTTGGTGTGAATGACCCGAGATGTACCTCCCTGGGCTACATGAAAAGAGAAATGGAAGAGTTCTCTGATCACGTAGCCCAGGCTGGTATGACCCTGACCCTGAGTAGCATCCTGCCCTCACTAAGAATGATACCCCAGTATAAAGAAAAAATGATCAATTTCAACAATTGGCCAAGCTTCTGGTGTCATTCAAAGGGGATCCAGTGTCTCAGCCTGGGACAACATACTCAAGCTGCGTTGCTTCACAAGAGACTGCTTGCACTTGTCACCCCTAGGCTTTTTCGAATACTGGCCAAGGCTCTTGCTGCCCCCATAGTGCCTTTTTTAGGCAAGGCTCAAAAGTCAAACCCATCTCCGTAAACAGAAAAATTAACAAAAAAACTGAGGGTTACGCTACTCAACGACAGGAGTTTAAATCTCAAAATGCACACACACGAAGCACTCCTCAGTATGAAGAATGTCGACATCTGTGCAGTAACTACCTGGCTACAACTCATACCACATGTTTCAGCCACAGAACACAGACCGAAACACAAAAGGAGGGGGTGTATCCATATTCATCAAGGATACCTACACTTCCAGGTTAGTGGCGCAGCATGATACCTCTGAGATCATCCATGTGCAACTAACATCGGGCAAATCTGTAATGCAAATTGTGGCCTGCTACAGATCACCCATGACCAAGGACCACCACTCCACCTTTCTGGAGACACTGGAAAACATTACGGCCCTACTGAACACCCTGATATTGGGCGATTTCAATTACCCTACCATTAACTGGGAAAACTACTCTAGTACAAACCCCTAGGCCCAGCGCTTCCTGGAATTCATCAACTCCAAAACGCCCTGGATCAGCTGGTAAACTCCCCTATCAGAGGTGAAAACATATTGGACCTGGTCATTACCAACATGGGCGACAGCTGTTCCACACCGGAGGTCAGTCACTGGTTAGATCAGACCATAAACTAATCACTCTGGATGTCCACATCCCACCACCTCCTCCAACAAAGGAAACCACAGTAAAAAAATGAAAATGTTCCACCTAAAGAAATCCAAGTTACTGCGAGCCACGAGCTCTAGTGAGCTAAACCTCGCCACAACAATAAATAGAACATGCTGGAGGGATAGATTCCTGTCAGAGACTCCCCAAGCTTTGGAACAAAATTCCAAACTACATTAGGCAGAGCCCCTCACCAACACTCAAGAGAAACCTTGACGAGTGGATGGGTAACAGAAAATACACCCCTGAGATCACTTCATTGGCTCTGCTTGACAGAGGATCAGTTAATAAATGGGGTGGCGAACGTCTATGCACTCTGGCTAGGCTTATAAATGCCCTCGGGCAGATGACCTAGTACCTACCTATGAACCTATTTGCAAGTTGCTATTAATAGAGGTAACATGACAGTGGGGGAAGGACTGAAAGGAGACAGGGAAGAGTAGTAAAACAAATGAAAAAGAAAATGACAACCAGTACTGCATAAAAATTAGTTCTGTTAATGCATAAACAAGCACTTGGAACATATGTTGTCCACATCTAGAAGAAAAATGTATTACAGTAAACTCTGTTAACCGGCACCCACTGGGATTGGTAGATGCCAGATTAAGTACAGTTGTGTACACTCACCATTACTTACGCTGTAACCAGAGTCTTGGGATTTCTGCGTCGAATGCGGTCTCCTCTTCCATGACGTCAGGGGTATAAAACATGCAGTCTATGCCATTACATCAGTCGTTCTTGCCCCAGATGTCAGAAGCCCCCAAAATAGGAAGCTATAACATGGTGTGGAACAACTTCAGCAAAAAGTAAATACCCCTGCCATAAGAAATGGCCATAAAGAGAATAGTTAGAAAGGATAGAGAGAGAAAGCCAGGGGGCTGGAGGGAGGGAAACCAGGACTGCAACAGTGAATACACTAACATCTACATTTATGGTATGCGTACACAACTGTACTATGTTCTTCGTGTTTCACTGTTGCAGTCATCACGCTTGGGTTGATTCCCAAAGCTAAGGAAAGGTGGAGGCAGTCGAAGTGTTAGGGCTGGCTAGTAGGCCTTGTAAGACTGCTGTAGCAAATCCAGCTCTGGATTTAGAAAAAATAGGTAAGTGGGAATGCTTTGTGAAGGTGTGCACACACTCCAGGTTGCAACTTCCAGGATGTCCCTGGTAGGGACTCCCCTGAGAAATGCTGTAGAGGTTGAAGTAGCTCTAGTGGGATGAGTTTGGATCCCCAAGAGGTAGGTTTTCCCTGGTGCTTGTAGCAGAAATGGACACTCTTCTTGCTGAAGTGATGGCTAGCAAGAGGAATATTAACTCTGCTGAAGCAGCAGGTTCAAAAGGTGAAGTGTGAGCTTCTCCAGTACAAAGTTAAGGTCCCAGGCCAGGGTGGGAGCTCTCCTAGGGGCCTTAAAAATTGTTAGCTCCTCTCAAACTGTTTGATGAGAGGATGAGAAGAGAGAGGTGGCTCAGTATTATAATGAGCTGAGATGGCAGAGAGATGAATCTTAATGGATGAGAAGGATAGGCCGCTGTGGAGCAACTCTGCTAGGTAATCAAGGATTTGAAGTAAGGTGGGCACAGCTGTGTTCTTTCCTGGAGACAGACTCCAAGAACAATAGCTTTTCCACTTTTCAGCATAGGATTTCCTAGTACTAGGTCTTTTGGCCTCAAGGATGACATCCAGCACTTTTTGCTGGGGATGCTGGTGGTGTATTCAGGGGATAAGCCAGGCTACAAGGTTTAGGGTTTGCAGCTGTGGATGCAAAATGTCTCCCTCCTGCTGAGATAGCAGGGAAGGTGTTGGATGTAGATGCCAGGGTTGCACTGCTATCAGACTGTGTAGGAGTGGGTACCAGTGCTGACGTGGCCAGTCTGGTGCAATAAGGATTGCCCTTGGACTGTCCTGTTTGATAGAGTAGTACTTCTGAGAGGAGGGGCAGAGGAGGAAATGCATAAATTGAGGTTTTCCCATGTAAAGGATAGGGCCATCCACCTTCCAGGCTCTGCTGTGAGGGTTCCTGGTGCAAAATTTGCTCAATTGGTTTTGGGGGGAAGGCAAAAAGGTCCACCTCTGGGTCAGAAGTTTGAATGAGTTGGGTTCCAGTTTCCACTTTGAGGGTCCAGTAGATTTCTGTTAAAGTCTGCCAGCAAATTTTGCTTGCCTGCCAGGAACTGAGCTTGTAGGTGCACATGGTTGCTCAAGGCTGCGTTCCATAAGGCCATGGCTAACCTGCAGAGTGAGTAAGAATGAGTTCCCACCTGCTTGTTTATGTACCACATAACTGTGGTGTTGTCTATCAGGAGCTTTCCTGGAAAGAAAGTATTTGAAGGCTGGCGGAGCATTCTATACAGCTAGCATCTTTTTGATAGATATGCAGGGGAATTTGTTCTGGGCTCCGTTTGTCTGCCATGAGAGCCCCCCATGCATAGTCTGATGCGTCTGTTGTCAAGAGTTTGGGCGGCGAGGTGCTGAGTGAAAGGAAGTCCCTTGTTGTGGTTGCATGCCTCTGCCCACCAAAGGAACTCTGCCCTTAGACAAGGTATGATAGGAATCACAGTTTCCAGGTCCCGAGAATGTTGACACCAGAGAGAGACTTTTAAGTACCATTGAAGTTTCCTTATATGCAGTCCTGCATATGGAATTAGCAGAATGCATGAAGCCATGAACCCTAAGGCTTGCAGTATTTTCCTTTGAGACAGGTGGGTTTTGGTGGCCATTAGTTTGAAATAGTTTGTCAAATGAACCTGCTTTTTTGGAGTGAGGAATGCCATTTGGGAAGTGGTGTTCAAGCTTGCTCCCAGGAATACAATTTGTTGGCTGGGCACCAGTTGTGATTTCTTTTCATTGATAGTGTACCCCAGTGAAGTTAGAAGTCTTTTTACAAATGCCAGGTGCTGAAGTAGCAATTCCGGACTGTCCACCTGAATCAGGCAATCATCCAAGTATGGGTAAATTTGAATACTTCTCTACCTGCAGTATGCAATGGCTGGAGCCAGGCACTTTGCGAATAAACTGGGAGCAGTAGATAAGCCAAAGGGAAGTGCAGAGAACTGATGGTGCATAGACCCTGCCCTGAAACGTTGATATTTCCTGCAAGACTCCCTTATGGGGGTGTGCAGATGAGCTTCTTTTAAGTCTTGGGTAACTAACCAGGTATCCTTGACTAGCATAGGAAGAAGCCTTTGCAGTGCAAGTATTTTGAATTTCGAGACCACCAGAAAGGCATTGAGAATTGATAGATCCAGGATAGGGCACCAAGAGCTCTCTTTTCTGGGCACCAGGAACAGTCTGGAGTAGAAACCCTGTCCCCTTTGTTCTACTGGAACAGGTTGAATAGCCCTGATATGGAGAAGGAAAAAGTACAGTTTTGTACCTACCATAAATGTAGATGTCCGAACTGGATAGCATCTGCAGTCATAACAAATGGGTTGTCCTGTCGTCAGGCAGCCCTTCGGTCGGCCGGATTCCAAAGTCTGGGTCCGGCTTCGGCTGATGTCGCACTTCACCCGTCATCTCTGCTGGTCTTCGGGTATAAAGGCATCAGCCGACGCCATTTTCCTCAGTGTTTCTTGCCCCAGATGCCAGTTGCCCTCTTGGAAGGCTAAATTTTGGATAAATGCCAATGTTTCCAAAAAAGTAGAAGGCAAACACAAAAAATAAGCATGTATGTACATATATACAAACAAATACACCATAAGAGAGACTCCCCCCCAGCTAGCTATTAGGAGGGTAAATACCCTAGGAGTACCACAGAGGGGAAGGAGGGTGGGTAATCCTGACTGCAGATGCTATCCAGTTCGGACATCTACATTTATGGTAGGTACAAAACTGTACTATGTCCTTCATGGATGCATCTGCAGTCATAACAAATGGGTAGAATACCATAGCCAAACTAGGGGTGGAGGAAGAAAAATTATGGTGTAGTTTAGATCCCGAGCAGGGTTTGCCACTGCTGTACTGCAAGGGATCCTGAGTATAGAGGTAAATTATAATGCTTGGCAAATGTATGCACGGAGGTCCAAGTAGCCGCCTCAATGTCCTTGGTTGCCACTCCTCGTAAGAAAGCTGTGGTAGTGGCTGTAGCCCTTGTAGAATGAGGTCTTATGTTCTGTGGAATTGGTTTTCCATGGTAGGAGTAACAGAATCTTATGCAATTTCCTATCCATTTGGAGATGGTCTGTTTGGAAATTGCTTTTCCTTCCCTTCCTGTTGCACAGGCTACTAAAAGCTGGTCAGTTTTTCTGTTACTTTTGGTTCTGTCCAGGTAGTAGCGTAACTGTCTATGTACATCCAAGGTATGCAGCATTCTTTCCCCCCTGTTTTGTGGATTGGGAAAGAAGGTAGGTAGGTGGATTGCCTGGTTTAAAGACACTCTGGATACCACCTTAGGCATAAATGTAGGATTAGTTCTCATGGACACCGTATCTTGATGGAAGATTAGGAAGGGTTGCACTGCCATTAAGGCCTGTAGTTCCGAAACCCTCCTTGCTGAGATAATTGCCAGTAGGAAAGCAGTTTTCCATGACAGGTGTTGCAGATCTGCTGTTGCTGCTGGTTCAAACGGAGGGAGTGTCAACTTTTCTAGCACAAAGTTCAAGTCCCATGCTGGTAATGGTGGTTTCCTAGGAGGTTTTACATTCTTGATCCCTCTGAGGAACTGCCTGAGTAGAGGATGCGAAAAGACAGGTGGAGCAAAGCTGTATTCTGCTGAAATAGCTGATGCATGTATCTTGATGGAGGAATAGGACAGGCCTGTATGTAGAAGCTCTGCCAAGTACTCCAGAATGTTAGCAATATCTATGTTCGACACATCTTTTCCTCTTTCAGTACTCCAAATGACAAACCTTTTCAATTTTCCTGCATAGTTCCTTCTTGTTGAAGGTCTGCGGGCCTCAAGGATAATGTCTTTAACCCTTTGGGAAAGGTCTAGGTTAGTTGCTGCTATGTGATGTTCCAGGCAGTCAGTTGCAAGGTTTTTAGGTTTGGATGCATGATGTTGTAGTTGTTCTGAGTTAACATCAAAGGCATCAGGGTATTGACCACATTCTCTCCCGAGACATGCTCCTCAGCAATGGGTACCAGTGTTGTCTTGGCCAATTCGGAGCTATCAGGATTATCCTTGGACGTTCCTCTTTGATTTTCAGTAGTACCTTGTGCATCAAGGGAAGAGGTGGAAATGCATATGCTGTCAGGCCTTTCCAGCTGAAGGATAGAGAGTCCACCTTCCATGCAAGTGGGTGGAATGTCCTTGTGCAGAATTTTTTTTGAGCTGGTGATTGAGTGGGGAAGCGAATAGATCTATTTGTGGCATTCCCCATTTCTTTGTGATGGCCTTGAAGATGTCCGGGTGTAGCATCCATTCGTGAGCATCCGAGGTGGTTCTGCTTAACATGTCTGCTAGGGTGTTCTCTTTTCCCGGCACAAATATTGCCTGTAACTGGATGTTGTAGCTGAGAGCCAGATTCCAAAGGTCCAAAGTCATTCTGCATAGGGGGTATGAATGAGTGCCTCCCTGTTTGTTGATGTACCACATGACTGCGGTGTTGTCTGTCCTTATCATCAAATGGCCTTCTTTGAGGAATGGTCTGAATTTTTGGATTGCCAGTTTTACTGCCAGCATTTCTTTTTGGTTTATGTGCAGGTGCAGCTGGTCTTGAGTCCACAATCCTTGTATGCATTTGTCCAGCATGTGCGCCCCCCCATCCTAGGTCTGAGGCATCCGTTGTGATGGTTTGGCTTGCTCGAAAGTTGTGGAAGGGTAAGCCTGGGTTTGACTGGCATGCTTGAGCCCACCATAGGAACTCCTGTTTTAGGCATGGGATTAGTGGGATTTCTGTTTCTAAGCTGTGCCTGTGCTGAGACCATAAATTCTTTAGGTACCACTGTAGCTTTCTCATATGCAGTCTGGCATGTGGGACCAAGATTATGCATGATGCCATGAAGCCCAAGGCCTGCAGAACTTTTCTTGCTGTTAGTTTGTTCTGCTTTGTTAATGCCAAGAAGTAAAGAGGGAGCTCTCTGTTTTTCTGCAGTTAGGAATGCCATTTGTTTTACTGTGTCCAATTCCGCGCCCAAGAATGTTCTTGTTTGGGATGGTATCAGCCTTGACTTTTGTAAATTGACTGTGTATCCCAGGGCTTGTAGCAAGTAAATGACCCTTTGTAAATCTGGTCAGCTTGCTTTTGTTGTCCGCTTGTAACAGGCAGTCGTCCAGGTATGGATAAATTTGGATTCCCTGTAGTCTGCAGTGAGCGATTACTGATGCCAGGCATTTTGTGAATACTCTGGGCGCAGTAGATAAGCCAGAGGGCAATGCTGAGAATTGATAATGCTCTGATCCTGCAAGAAATCTGAGGTATCTTCTGCAATTTTGTCGAATGGGGACGTGCAGGTATGCCTCCTTGAGATCTAGAGTTACCAGCCAACACTCCTTGCCGAGCATGGGAAGAAGTTGCTGTAGGGTCAGCATTTTGAATTTTGGGACAATGATGTATGTGTTTAAGACAGACAGGTCGAGAATAGGTCTCCAACTTTTCTCTTTTCTTGGTACTAGGAAGAGTCTGGAGTAGAATCCTTTGCCCTGTTCTGTTATTGGTACTCTTTCCACAGCTCTCATCTTTGTTAATTCCGCTATCTGCCGTAGAGCTTCTATTTTTTGATTTGGAGGTAGGTTTGGCATTCCTCTTTTTACTGGTAAGGTGTGGAAGTGGAACCGGTAGCCTTGGTCTACGGTTTGCAAAATCCACTTGTCTTTTGTGATATAGTGCCAATTTTTCGAAAATAAGGCTAACTTTCCGCCTAATGGTGCTGCTATTTGCTCCCTGGTAGGTGGTGTCAGAGCCAAGTCACTGTGATTGTCCTGTTGCAGTGGCAGTGGTTGTTTCTGTGCCTCGGTTATTGCCTTGCCACTGTCGTCCTCTGTAGGCACCTCCTCTGGATTGATTTCTGCCTCTAGAGCGTCTATTCCTGCCCCTTTGGGATCTTGTGGAGTCAGGAAAGGACCAGTTTTTGGCAGGCCAGTTAATGCTAAACCTTGGGGGCTGAACCTGTAAGAAATCTTTAACTGTTTGTACAGATTTTGCCTTTTCTTCCATTTTCTTCATTACTTGCTGGGCAGGTGTACCAAATAGATTGGCCTTATCCATAGGAGCATCTAATAGCTTTGCTTTAACATGATCCGGTAAGACCTGTTCTTTCAACCATGCATGCCTTCTTATCACTGTGCCAGTCATGGCTGATCTAAATGAAGCCTCCAGTGCATCATAGCCACATTTTAAGGAATGGTTACTAACCTGTTGGATGTTATTCACCATTTCTAATACATATTTCTTATCTAAGGATTCAGAGGACAGTTTTTTAGTTAACTGATCAAGCATAAACTCTTGGTATTGGATCATATGAAACTGACAGTTTAAAGCTCTAGCTGAGAGAGTAGCAGAGGTGTAAACTTTTTCCCCCCATCTCTCTAAGGACCTGGATTCCCTTTCAGAAGGAACAGGGTTTTTTGCTGTGGTCGAGGCTACTGCCTTAGGCCCCTGGGATATAGTTTCGGGGTCTGCAAGTGGGGCCTTGTACAGGTGGTGATGAGTGTCTGGCACCCTGTAAAATCTATCTGGTTTGGCAGGGGCTGGAGGTAAAGAATCTGGAGCAGTGCAAACATCATTAAATGCATCATCCACAACAGGCAGTACAGGGGGTATAGCTAAGGGCCTATGTTGTGGTAAGTGCAGAAAAGTCCTAAGCCTTTTTCTTGAATCTGAGAAACCTTGTCCCTGCCATTGGAATTGTTCTCTCATGGCATGTAAGGTTTCCCCAAAGGAAAATTCCTCTGGTGGAGAGGCAGCTGGAATGGATTCTTCAGCATCGGAATCTTCATAAGTAGAAAAAGGAGCCTCTGGCTGGTCTGTAATGTCTGAGCCATCCGCAGAATCATCAGAGAACACTGGCTCAGGGGGCTCTGCTCTAGGTCTCTTTTCTGGGGGCTGAGAGGCCCTGTCTGGGTGAGATTGGGATCCCCTAATTAAGGATATTAAATCTTCTGCCAGAGTAAGCATTTGTGAACTTGAAGTGGGCCTGTGTGAGGGGGGCTTAACAGGCACTGATTTAGCAGATTTGGCTGCTTTAGCCCTGGCAAAGGCCTTAATAGACATGGCTGCAGGAGGCCTAGCAGCACCACGTGCTGGGGTAGAGACATCCAAAGGGATGGTGTCTGATAAATCACTAAGAACCACAGTTGTAGGCAAAATTTCTGAGGCCGATTCAACTAAGGTAGCAGGAGCCTCAGTAGTAGTCATGGATTCGGCTGAAGATTGACCAGTTTTCTCGGTTTCGGCCGAAACCAAGACACTCGCGGCTTGCTTAACCGTGGTTTCGGCCGAAACCGCGGACCGCGAGTGTCGGCCTTTTTCTTTGCGGTTTTTAACAATTTGGGAAGTCGGAGGATCCGATGGCATAATGTACGCAAAATCTGAGCCGAAAAACTGTTCAGCAAACTCCGACCGACGCCTAAGCGTTCGTCGGTTGAAGGAAGCACAGGCCGAACAGGCTGCTACGTCGTGGTCTGGGCCTAAGCAAGGTAGACAGTAAGAGTGGAAATCTTTATGAGGTATTTGTTTCCCACAAGTTAAACAGTTATTGACTTTTTCTGACATCGGCTGAGGCAAGAAAGAGTCCCCAACGGGGTACTTAGCTTTTTAGAAGTCTTCGAAGTAGTATTCGGTAGTAGTAATCTTTGGATCTGACCGACCGGCACTTGCGAACAGCTTCTGCTTCAGGCGCCACGCGGCAAGAAAGACTGAGGAAAATGGCGTCGGCTGATGCCTTTATACCCGAAGACCAGCAGAGATGACGTCGGGTGAAGTGCGACATCAGCCGAAGCCGGACCCAGACTTTGGAATCCGGCCGACCGAAGGGCTGCCTGACGACAGGACAACCCATTTGTTATGACTGCAGATGCATCCATGAAGGACATGTACTTGCTTTTGAGCCTCTGCCCACTGGTTTGGAGAAGGTCTGGCAACCCGCTTGGGGTTGGCAGTGAGTGGAAGTAGAATCTGTATCCCTGGGATACAATGTTTAGAACACATCAGCCCTGAGTAATGGACATCCAGTTTTTTGCATAAAGGGAGAGTTTTCCTCCTAGGGGTGCAAGTACTTGGGCATGGCATGGAAGGATAACTGGAAAGTCATTGTGAACTTTTTCCATAAGGGGGTGGCTTACCACTCCGTTTTTTTGAGGTGGGAACACTCCATTGTTTAGATCTCTGCATATCCTGAGACTGTAGTCTTGGGGGTCCGTTTCCCCTGGGTTTGGACTGAAGGCCTGGGAGGGACTGGAAAGGACCAGTTTTTGAAGGCCAATGCCTACTGAAACTAGGTGGCTGCACCTGTAAGAAATCTTTGACAGTTTGCATACATTTAGCTTTTTCTTCCATCTTTTTAGGAACTACTTCTGCTTTTGTGCCAAACAAACGATCCTGATTTAATGGAGCATATAGTAATTTTGCTTTGACATGGACTAGCAAGAGAGTTGTTCCTTCAGCCAAGCATGCCTTCTCAGTATACACTCAGTGACAGCAGCCCTGCAAGATGCTTCTAAGGCATCAAACCCACAGTGCAGAGTACGTTTACTAACTTGGTTTGCAGAATGCATCAACTCTTGTAAAAAAAAAATCTTTATTTTCCGCACAATATGGAAGTAACACCATTTTTTGTTTAATTAGTTCCATAATATGTTGCTGGTACTTGTGAAACTGGCAATTCAAATCCCTGATGGCAAGAGTTGCAGAGGTATATACAATCTTACCCAATTTGTCTAAAGCTCTAGAATCCCTGTCTGAAGGGGTAGGGTTTTTGGCTGTAGTAGTCAATGCCTTTAGGTCCCTGGGAAATGGCCTCTGGATCCGCAGTAGGATTCTTAAGGAGAAATTTGTGAGAATCAGGTACTCTGTAGTACCCGTCAGGCTTTCTAGGAGCTGGTGGTAAAGTGTCAGGAGTAAGACTGGATTCCATGGAGACATCTACAATATCCAGGACAGGGGGTATAGCTAGAGGCCTGTGCTGAGGCAAATCTAGAATTTCCCAGAGTCTCTTTTTGGACTGAGGACAGTCCTGGCAATCCCAGCGGAAATGCTCTCTTAAGGTATGCAAGATTTCACCAAAAGAAAAATCCTCTGGAGGAGAGGCAGATGGAATGGATTCCTCTGCATCTGAATCCTCATAGATAAGGGTATGTCCTGGTAATCAGAAGGGTCAGAGTCATTGGACTCTTGGTCTGTAGAATAAGAAGGAAATTCAATTATTTGTCTTTTAGCAGGGGAAGGCTGGCTTCCCCCAATTAGAGTAATAAGGTATTCAGCCATTCTAAGCATTTGTTTTTGTGGCATGGGAGCTTGAGCATGCACTTTGGACATTGGCTTTCTAGGCGTAGTGTGAACTCTGGGCCTGAGAAACTCTGCAGTTTTAGTTAAAGAAGTCAGTTTAATACGAATATCGGTAGGTCAGAATACACCCTCAGAAGCCAGTGCTTGCACAGTGGCTCCAGACCCATCCAAGGTAGAGACATTCGCAAGTTCCATAGTTTAAGCATCTCGCAGCATACCGGACTCCGAATGGGTCTCAGCACAGGCCTGTGAATCTGTAGAAGCGGGCATCAGGGGTTGCAAAGGCACCTCACTGAGTACCGGCGGACTGGCGACTAGCTTAATGGACGCATCAGCAGTTTTTGACCTATGCGGTCCGTCTCTGTGCTTTTTTGAAAGATCGGTAGTCGGACAGCTTACCGAAGCCATTTTGGAATACAGAGAACGAGAGTCAAAGAATTTAGGTACAAAAATAGCCCGACAACAAATGGTTCAGGCATTAAACAAGGCACAAAACCGACAGCGAGGGACGTCATGGTCTAGGCCTAAATAGGTGACACAGTAAGAAAGAAAATCTCTGAGGTATTTGCTTTCCACAGGCAAGACAATTGTTAATTTTTTCTGATATCGGTTAGAGCAAGAAAAAAGAATCCCCAATGGGGTACTTAGCTATAAAAGATTTCAGGTTTGAAACTCGAAAATTTCAGGTAGTGGCCGACCGGCACTTGCAAACTACTACTGCTTCGAGCTCCTCCTCGGCAAGACTGATGCAATGGTGTCAGCTGCATGTTTTATACCCCTGACGACCTGACATTATGGAAGAGGAGACAGCATCCGATGCAGAAATCCCAAGAGTCTGGTATTCGGGCTGACTGAGGGCTACCTGCAGGCAGATAACCAAAGTGTGTTGACTGCAACAGTGAAACACGAAGAACATCTGTAGTTTCTGGTTGCTTGAGAGTTGCTATTAAAAATAGGCCCGACTAATATTGCACCTATACCATTCGTTTGGTTTTACTTTTTCTCAGGTTGGGGAGAAAGAGGAAATTTATTCCCATCTTCCTTTTTGAGACTCTAAAAACGTTAAAAACTTGAGATATATTTCTACAGGGAGAAAAAGTGCAACATGAAAACTGTACTTAAATGAGAGTTTACTGTATTTGTTATGCTTTTTTGAGCAACTATGTGTCCTCAAAGTACAACACCCCCAGTTTCAGAGTGATTATTTTACTTTTTTGTAATGACTTAACTGTTAAATCAGGTCATCTACCACTCAGAAAAAGCAGTTATTTCTCCATACACCCCCATGCACCACAGTACTGAATTTACAGTAGTTTGCAGGCTTTGGTAAATGTAACAGAAATCAGTAGCTGGAGTGTCTAAGACATCCAGAAAGTCAAAGAGGAGAAAATGGAGAACAGTAAAAACTCGGTAAGAGACTGAAAACAGCGTGGTGGAGCAGAAGTGGGAAAAGCAAATGGTAATAGCTGAAAGGCGGCAACTCTTCACCTTAAAGGTATTTACCAAATGTACTGCAAGAACCTGGTTACCAGTCTCACCTAATAATTAGTGCAATATTCACCATGACTGTAACTTACAGGTCATCTAGGGCAGTAGCAGTGCAGTAAAATATATCTTCTTTCAGTGCAATACATGCAAATCATGCAATACATGCAAATCCATAAATTAACCATAGTGCAATATTGTAATGTTCACAGTGCAATACTGAATGTCTATTTCTAAGGATCAATGCAATGTCTTAACCAAGTACCTGTGCAATACAAAAGTCTCATGCAAGTAAGTTTTCAGTTCAAAAAGTGTTAAAATGTGTTTCCAATTATGTGCAATATTAGTCCGTCTACCTGCATGTCTGACAAATAGCCAGGCGTTAATTGTTCGTGAAAATAGTCTACATGTTGTCTGCACATTGAGTCTGGAGATAGGGAATTTCATTCAGTTTTTGCACTTGTGGGATTTCTAAATGACAAAGTTTACTTTGATGTTTTCAAGATAAGTGTCTTCATGTTAGAATATATGCAAATAACTGAAGGAAATGTTTTAACTGGGCATTTGTAGACTAAATAATGGGTATACAAACTGCTAAAACAAGTGAAAAGAAAAATAAATGGTGGAACAACTAAAATATGAACTATCTGCAGAGAAAATGGATGAACTCGAGGACAGGTAATGCAGACAGGTTTGCAGTTTACAGCAATACCAGAAAGTAAAAGGATTGTAAAGACACTATGAAAAAATGCCTCAACACACAAGACTTTTTTTCTATTGCTCACAATAACAGAAAGAGCACAACAGAGTAAATATTCCTAATTGCAGACTAATAAAGCAATCAAGAACTATAGTAAACAGTATACGTACTAGCTACAGAAAATTTGGTTTTCTAGAGTAAAGCAACAATCTTAAAGGCTGGAGACACAAGGCTTTGTGCAGATGACGAGTTTTCATTACAAACACAAATGCTTTTCTTCCTCATTTTAGGTTAGTGCCCTACATTACTTTAAGCCTTCTACCTGCATGGATCAAAACATACACAGACCCTCCTGCATGGATCAAAACATACACAGACCCTCAAAAGGCACAAGATAAACTAGCCAAGACAAAAGTTTTGATGACAGGAGAAGGTGGTGAGGAACAAGTAATCAGTCAACAAGAATGCAAAATATGGACACCTAAAGGGGAGAGCATTCCTGGAGCCATTTCCTATTTTACAAAAGAAAATGAAGGGATAAAACAAAGGAGATGATGTAGAATAAAATATAAGCTTTATTATGCCACAAAAGAACTTTTGGTTTAGCATGTTAAAAGCTGGCTGACTGAGAAATACAGAAAATACTGACATTTATTCCAACAGTAGTAGTGCAGATAATGTTACAGGAAATATACCTGAATCGTACATGAAAGCGGTGAGTGAGCAACAAATAAAACAGGCAGTTAAGATTCAAAGTGGTGAAAGGTTGCTGGCAAGGTTTAAGAAGTTCACTGGCTGCACTCTACACTCCACCAAACGCTGGGAGACAAGACAGACTATAGGAAAATCATAGCCTTTTATCAAGGATGTAAAATGAAGTTCTTAGTGTTTCGGATTATAGCCCTACATCATGACCATACAGCAAAAATGGTAATAAGGAAATAGGAGTATGTGTGGACTTTAGAATTTTTTTTTTTTACCTCTGGGTTCACTTCTTCAGGGTTACTCGACAAAAAGTCACTCAAGTGTAGACAAGAGAAATATGTGCAACAAAGTGTACAACTCAGAAAATGTTGCATTTTTTAAAAGTATGAACTAGCTTAGAGCTACATCAAATTAAAATGCATGTAATTAGTTTAACTGGAAAAAGATGATGCCTTATGCATACCATTTCAATAAAATGTAATAAGTAAAAATAAATAAATAAATAAATGCATACAGCTGCATTCGCCACTGTGAAAATGCATTACACTTTTCAAGTCAAACTGAACCTTGCTCTACAAAGCTGTGCAATACTGCCAAGTTTAGATGAAGCAACAGCGCCAGAGTCAAAACCCATAGTCCTGTGCAAGCTCATAGGACAAGTCACCCAGAAAAACTTGTACAGGAAAAAATAAAAGCAGCTCAAATGAGAAAAATTCCACAGCACAACTTACTATTAAAGATCAGAAAAAAAAAAATCTTTAAACCAAACGAGGCAAAGTGACAAGTTACTATTGCTGGTCCTACAGTTTGGTTCTCAAATAGCATGCCCTCTGTATGAAGTCAGGTTGAGCTTCCCTATATCTAAACATTGACCAACTTAGCAGGTTCATAGTACTCATAGGTTGGTACTAGCCTATACAAGCCTAGCCATAACAATTCCCTGGCTATTTCTTCCCACACTGTTTACTTCCCTGGACCCCTGTCTAGCAGGGAGACTGACGTGACACCCGGGGTGAATTTCCTTTCTCCCATCCAATCATCAAGGTTCCTTTTGAAAAGGGCCAAAGAGGTGCTCTGCTCGACATGTATGGGCAGTCTATTCCAGAGTCTGGGGAGTCTCTGAGTCAGGAACCTACCCCCTCCAGCATGTTTGTTTTTTTGTGATGACAAGATTTAGATACCTGGAGTGTGTGGCTCTGAGGGATTGGGATTTCTTTAAGTGTAGTATGTCAAGCAGCTTTGGGTTTGACATGGCCTTGTATGTTAAGCAGAGATCGCCTCAGAGTAGACGATATGCGACAGAGTATAGCTGGAGTTTTAAGGTGGTCAGCATAGGGCATCTGCTTTAGGCCTGTGATTCTTTTAGTGAGGTATTTCTGCAGCCTTAAATGGGGTGCTGTATTCTATAATGGGTCTAATGAGGGATGAGTGCAGTGGGACAATGACCTTTTTTCTGGATGAAAAGCCCTTCGTGATGAGGTGCGCCACATAGAAGGATTTCCTGACTGTTGTGGCGATGTGGTTATTGAAGGTGAGACCACTGCCCACCTGTGTCCCCAAGTCTCTTATCACACTTTCGGTGTTTAGTGTACTGCCACCTATGTGATAATTCACGGGTACATGTTTTTTCCCCACAGGGGATAACTACACATTTCTTGGCATTGAGTTTGAGCCCACGGCTCTGGCACCAAGCATCTGTTTCTGTAAGGCCCTTTTCTAGAGTATCCACATCACTGGGGATTCAATAATGGCTCCCAGTTTGAAGTCATCTGCAAACTTTGTTAGCCACAGTCCCTTAGTGTTGGCCTGTACTGCAGAGAAATAGATGCCAAACAAGAGGTTCCAGGACTGAACCCTGAGGTACTCCACTTGTCTGGAGCTGGATTTTGAGTCAGCTACTTTTACAGTGTGGGTTCTGTCAGTAAGCCAGTTGGCAACCCATCGAGTGACGTAGGGAGTAAAGCCCAGCTTAGTAAGTTTATCTACTAGACAATTTACTTTTAGCTGCTGATCGTATCACAGGTAAGCACTATAGGGTTCATTGCTTGTGAAACCACTATACACTGCTTTGAGGTGCTCCTCCTTTCTCTACATCACATAACCCTGATGTTAGTATGCTCAATTTGGAAAGGGGGGGGTGGACTACCACCTCGATAAAAAGGCAAAAATACAGTATTCACAAGTCTAATGCCAGCAGGCATTAGAACCACACAAGTAGAATTATCCGATTACCCGTACACCCCCATCTCATCATGCACTGGCAGTGCAGATAATCTCCAAATCTGAGGGCAGCCAAAGTATCAAACAGAAAATGATGGTTCAGAACCTACCATGCTAAGGCAAGGGAAAGAGGGAGAGTACACGGATGAATCTGCCATTCTATATTTGCATTATGGAAAGCACAAAATTTCTTACCTGACAATAGGAGATTAATCCTTAGGAGTAGAACAGACTCCAAAGCTAAACCTCATGGGCAGTCTCCCTTCTGGGAGCACATCTTACAACTGTGGTTTCACAGAAAGTATTGAACATGGTCACTACAACCAGCTTACAGTACCTTGCAAAATGTGCTCCAAGAAGACATTACAGTTTTGGAAGTCCGTGGAGCATAACAGTACACTGTAACAGAGCACTGCTGAAGTAGCCTAACCTATTTGGGTTATATCCTGCCCAGGATACGACCACTGTTCCAGCTTTCAAAGCTTCAAAAGCACCTTCCACAAGTATCACCAGGGACTCAAGCAGAGCCATATAAAAAGGCAGTTTGGGGACCACAAACGTCACAGCTTTCTTTCCTCAAGGAAGGCTACAGCCCTAAAAGGAGAAAGCAATAATGAAACATATGTAACTATATAACATGAGGGTATACACACATCCACATCCTGGCAATTTACCAAAACAAGAGGGATGGAGGGAGGGGGCACCTACTGCAACAGTGCTGTAATAAAACATCTGCTGTTATGGTAGGTTTTACTTGCACAAATGTACTACATTTACCATTAGATCACTGTTGCAGTAGCCTAACCTATCCACATAGATTAAAGCTTAGGAACATACAGGAAAGGATATAATTCATGATTCTAGGAAATCCTGGAGAATGGCCCTAGCAAAATCTGTTCTGGACCTGGAAAATAACTCCACTTTGTAATGCTTTGTGAATATGTATATAGGAGGACCAGGCTGCTGCCTCTACAGTACTTCATATTTGGAAGGACAGGTACATCTTGCAGAGGATACCACTGCTGTGGAACAAACTCCCTATCCACATGAAGACTGACAGGATGAGCTTTCTTCTAAGCTAAACTTAGATCTATAGATGGCAAACAGAAAATTTACCCCAAGACTGTACCCCTGTACTACTACTAAAGGGCAACAGCATCTCCTAAATGCCTTTTCCCATACATGGGTCCCTTCAAATTATCTATGGCATGATCCCAGTTAATTTATATGTTACCCTTAATAAAAGTATCAACAATGGGATGGGCAAGTTCAATCAATAACCAAAACTGTGATAGGATATTTTGAGCACAAAAAGGCCTAGTACTTACTAAAGGTTCATAGTACCAGGCTAGCTGCCCCTCAGAAGTGAGAATCAAACCCTGTGCTTTGTCTATGTGAGGTAAACACCTTACCCATTTTATAGCAGCTCCCAACCTATGAACCTATAAAGTCCACCCCTTTCCAGAAAGCCACATTAACATGTCAAAGCCCTGGTAGAATGGGCTCCAACACTGTGAAAATGATTTGTTATGGTAAGAATTGCAAAAATTACCTAGATGGTTGTCTCATGCTACTTCTGTCTGCTTTGACAATGGTGGTCATTTTTACTTACCTCCCTAGGATACAAATAGCTGATCAGACTTCCTGAAGTATTTAGCTCTGTCCAACTACTATACAAGCTGCCTGTGGCCGTCCAGAGTATGCAGGACATGCCTCTCAACTGTCCAGACATACACAGAATGTCCAGTGTTTGCCTCAGATTTTTGATCTGTTCCTCTTACAATTGCTGGTTCTCTGGGAAAAAAATATTGAACTCACTAAATGACAGACGAGTTTCAGACTTCATATCCTTCAAAATGCAGGACAACAACCTGCTAGTCTAGCAACTTTCTAAATTTATAAAAACAATAATTTATTATTTCTGGGCCTTTGTCCCACCATTATGTTTGGCTTTGTCTAGATTTCTTGCACTAAAAGGTCGAGAGGTATGATGTAGAAGTCTCTCCCCCTCATTTTAGGCTATGGAAAGAAGAGAGATTTAATAAGTGCCTCAATTAAACTCTAAAGCACTTTAAGCATAAAAAGGCTTGTTCAATTGTCACAGATGTTGAAACTATGAAACATTAAATGCTCCTCCCATCTTAAGGAATAGCACACCACAGTCACCACTGCCAAAGAAGTGGGCAACTGAAAGGTGTTGTATTTGATCAAGTGATGAAAACACATCCACCGCCAAAGGTATGCATGACTCGCAGACTTTAGAAATCCAGGTAAGATGGGACAAGCATGATACACTACTGGAAATCAATGGACTCTTACACTATCCAATAAAGATTTGCTGTCTCTTGGTAGCTGAAGTACCCATACAAGATGCTATATGCATCTTGAGGTAAAAATGAGCTACAGTTTTATGCAAGTTCAGAAGTACGGAAATTTAGCTTGAAGGCTAGAAAGGTTACTCAACCAGTCGACACTAGTGATGCCACTTATCTTGATGTGGCCAAGGAATTTGACAGCATATCACATAAAAGAATTGTAAAGAAGTTACAGGCATTAAGCACAGACTCTTGCGTAGTAAGATGGATAGCCAATTAGCTTAAAGACAGAATGCACATGTCCATGTAAGCAGGTACCATTTCTAACAGAGAGAGGGTAACCAGTGCTGGTGTCCCCCATGGAGTTGTGCTTGGTCCTCTCCTGTTTGGCATTTGTGACCTCAAAGCTGAAAAATAGGATGGCTAGTTAATAATTTGCTGACAACTGCAAAATGGATGCAGTTGTCAAAAAACACGTGAAAGAAAACAAAACCTGGATAAACTCCTGGTATACACCTCAAGCGAAAAAAAATGAAAAGACCAATGGTTAGACCACAACTGAAGATAAAAATGGAATAATCCCCGTCGGAAAATAAATCACTTGCAGCTTCACAGTAGTGCCCTTTATAAAACCAAAAGTTGTAACGGAGATGTAGTAGTCAAGGTAGGAAACGGTTCACTTGCAGTTTCACACCACTTTATTAAACAAGAGTAAGTGCTTTCGCGATCAAAGTCAGCTGATCGCTTCTTCAGACTCATAAAAACAGTTAAAACATTGGTATTTAAAATATGGTTCAACCAATGAAAACACATAGAACTATGACAGACTAATTAAAATTGCATACATCAGTACATTAATTTGCCTTATATTCTGCATAAGATGAAATAAAATATACATTAATCCATATTATTTAATGTTTTAGTGGTCTGGATTTTAAAAAAGGTTTCAAGGAAACAGCATTGTTCAATCCAGGAGACCTGCCTGAAGTAGTAAAATCCATCTTTGTTCTGCTTCCTCTACCTTATTCCTTGTATCACCTCCCCTCTTACTTTTTATTATTTCTAAAACCATGAAATTAAAAATATGTTTCCTATCTTCTTCTTCCACATGTTTTGCTAAAGCACTTGTGTCTTTTTTTATTTCTTATATCTCTAAGGTGTTCAAGGATACGTTCCTTTAGACACCTATTGGTTTTGCCTATATAAAAGGCATGACAGACAGTGCAGAAGCTGAAATAAACCAAATTTTGTGTTCTGCAGTCAGCATAAAAATCTATATCAATTATAAATCCTAGTGTAGGATGTTTATATGTAGATTTATTACATAAATAGTCACATGCTGTAAAATTTCGGCAAGGAAAAGTCCCCTGCCTATCAGATAGGATCATTCTTTCATTGTTTCTGGATTTATAACAGAGTTGCCTTTTTAAGGACCTCTTATTTCAAAAAGAAAAGCTGGGTCTATCTTCTAACAATTCTCTCAAGTCAGGATCCGACAATAAAACATTCCAATTCTTCTCAAAAATATTACAGAACCTTCTGATGGCACTTGAATAAGTTATAGGGAATCTAACTTTAAAATCATGACCTTCCTTGCTTTTAACATCTTCTATAGTATTTGAGAAGAGCGGTTTACATCTCCCATCCCTATTTTCAATGGTATATTTAGAGCTTTCATTTATGTCTTTCTTACTATAACCTCCGTTTAAGAAGTCTTTCTCTAATATAGTCATTGTCTTCACAAAGCCTTCATCGTTATTATGTTGAAGTTATTTTCTCGTAACCTAACACTTAAAACCATGTTTAAAAGAAATGTATTTGATAATATGTTTAAACAACCTAGTGCCTTTGTACCAAAGATACATCCCACAGTTGAAACTTTCACTAATGTGTGTGAGCATGAAATTAGAGAGATGCATGCTAAAAATCTTCCACCTAGATTTTATAACTTGAGTAAATCAGAAACTGAAGCACTGTCAGAACTAAAGGATTCTCACACAGCATTGAAATTAGGCCCACTGACAAGGGGGGCAGTATAGTAGTAATGGATACGTTTTTTTATTACAAAAAAATGATGGAACTTTTGAATGATACAGATACTTATGTTGAACTAAATGAGAGACAAGTACAAGGTATAATTGACAGGATATCTGTACATATTTTTGACATGGATTACTAATTATATATCAGAGGAATTGTTTGACTACTTTCAGATAGAACATCCAACTATACCCATTATTTATGGTCTACCTAAAATTCACAAAGACATCACACAGCCCCTATGAGACCTATTTGTATCAATATCTCTCTACCCATCAGTAAAGGATGGGCCACAGAAGCCATCTCAATTTATATTGACAAAATTTACAAATAGTCCTAAAATCATGTGAGACTATACTAAGGGATACAAAGGCATTTCTGCGACTGTTATATAATAAGACCAGGAATATTAACAGAAATTATATGTTTGTGACAATCTGCATTGCTTACTGTACTTATTTCCTTATTTCACTTGAAAGAAAGTTACTGTTTGTCGTTTTTGCATTTAGTTACTTGTAACACATTGCACTCAAGTTACCTGGCACTTGCTCACTAAAGCAATTATATAAGTCAGCACTAAAAGTTAAAAGCACTACACCCTCACTCCCCACTGGCCCTTGTTTTCAATTAAGGAATTCCCAATATTATTCTAGCATGTCCAAAGGTCAGTTGTCAATCTTCTCTCCGGTCCAGCTGGTGAATCTGGGAATCTTGAGGCAATGTTATAACTGCCTCATGTACACAGACAACCCTCTCCTCCTCCCACAACACAAATACTTGCGAGAGATGCAGCTATTTAGACAAACTGGAGGCTGAGCTCTCTCAACTCAGGACTGGCAAGACCAGACAGGAGGAGAAGGCAACTACACACACCACAAAACTTTTAGTTATGTACTCACCATAACTTCAGATGTTTGGGATCCATCTCGCCTACATTCTGACTGATGGGTTCGGAGCCGATCCCTCGGCTCCGACTCGGCACGCTTATGCCAAAGAGCGAAGTCTCTTATTGGCTGAGCTTACTATATCCCAGGATGCACCACTACCAGTCCCCCAGATCTAGTTTGTCCACATACATACACAGACACACACGCTGCTTATATAACATCGTCAGATGAAACAAGATAAAAACAGTAGAACTCAAAACCGTTCAATCTCTTCTGATCTCCAAGGCAGGGGGAAGGAGGGTGGGTATTAGGAATGTAGGCGAGATGGATCCCAAACATCTGAAGTTATGGTGAGTACATAACTAAAAGATGTTATGTGATCCTATCTCGCCTACATTCTGACTGATGGGACAGCGTCCCTAGCACCTGAATCCTGGGTGGCTCACTGGAAAACACTCCTGAGTACCGTGGAACCAAATGATGCTCGCCCTTTAGATGCCACATCCAATTTATAGTGGGAAATGAAAGTGTGCGGGTTGGACCAAGTAGCCGCAGCACAAATCTCAGAGATAGCGAGCTTGGAATGAAAAGCAATAGAAGTAGCCATAGCTCTGGTAGAGTGAGCTTTGATAGATGTTGTAAGTTGCTTATTTGAAGAGGAATAAGCCTGAGTTATGCAGTCTCTAATCCATTTGGAGATGGTAGCTTTCGTGATGGTTTGACCCAATTTATTATCTGAAAAGGACACAAACAACTGGTCTGTTTTTCGAATTTGTTGAGTCCTGTCTAGATAGAAGCGCAATTGCCTGTGAACATCTAATTTATGGAAGGTGTATTCTGCTTCATTTGAGAATTTTGGAAAGAAAACTGGTAGCTCTAGAGATTGTTGGAGACAGAGATTAGAACAAACCTTTGGAACAAAGGATGGATTAGGCCTAAGTGATACTCTATCCTTGTGAAAAATCAAGTACGGTGGTTTGATAGATAGGGCTTGAAGCTCTGATACTCTTCTTGCAGAGGTAATTGCAACTAAGAAGGCAGTTTTCCAAGACAGATATTTTAACTCACATGTAGCAGCCGGTTCGAAGGGGAAGATGTTAAGGCACGAAGTACCAAATCAAGATCCCACGGGGCAGGATGAAAAACTGGGGTCTTAACAGCACAGCACCTTTAATGAAAGTTTTGCATAATCTGCTGCTCATCAACGGTGGGTCCATGGATTCGTGAAATTTGGAGATAGCTGCTAGTTGGACTTTAATAGTAGAGACTGAAGATCCTTGAGTAAACAAGGATGTTAAAATTTCAAGACCTCTGGTATCGGGCAGTGATAGGGTCTAAGCCCTGAGTTGAGCCCAGATAGCAAACCTCTTCCACTTACTGAGGTACAATTTCTTAGTGGTGGGTTTGTGGGCGAAGATAAAATGTGAATAACTTCCGGGTCTAAGTTGTGATTTCTGACTAAAGTCGGAAGTGGAGGAGCCAAGCTGTTAATTTCAAAGTGTGAAGGGACTGGTGTTGTCATCCCGACTGATGAATCAGCAGGTCCGAGTTAGATCCAAAACCAAGGACCGTCCAGAGCATGTTTCTTTAGGTAGGGGAACCATACCTGACGAGGCCAGTCTTGAGCAATTAGTATCATTGTGGTCCCCAATTGGGAAGCTTTCTGGGTGACTTTGGGAGGAGTGGAACCGGAGGAAAGGCATAAAGTAGTCCTGTTGGCCAAGGTTGGGCTAGAGCATCCGTAGCTGCCTCCCCCTGACGTGGAGTCAAGGAAAAGAAACTTTTGCACTTTGTGTTTTGTGGTGTTGCAAACAGGTCGCAGCACGGAGTCCCCCATCTTCTGAAAACCTGAGCTGCTACTGTTTCGTTCAGGGACCACTCGTGAGGAGAGAAAATCGTCCTACTTAATCTGTCTGCCAAAATATTGGATTTCCCTGGAATGTGGGTCGCTACCAAGAAACGGTTGGTAGCTACAGCCCATTCCCACACCCTCATGGCCTCTCTGCAAAGGGGGTAAGATCTGGTCCCTCCTTGTTTGTTTAAATACCAGACCACCGACATGTTGTCTGTGTGGATGGCGATAATGCCTTGAGGGAGAAACTTGTGGAGGGCCTGTAGGGACAGAAGTACAGCCCTCATTTCCAATACATTGATATGGAGAAAGGTTTTGTCTGGAAGCCAAGAACCCTGAACTAACCTGCCCAGACAATGCCCCCCCCACCCTGTCTGGGAGGCATCCGTTGTCAGGGTGGCCACCGGAGGGGGGATAACAAAAGGTCTTCCCTGATTCAGATTGGATGACTGAAGCCACCAGCGGAGGTCCCGTTTGCACGTTTCTGTAATCAGTATGAGATGATTGAGGGGGAGATTCTGAAAAGACCATTGTGTCGATAACAGCCACTGAAGAATCCTCATGTGCAATCTTGCCAGTGGAACTAGGAGAACCATGGCAGACATCGAACCTAAAAGTTGCAGGACCATCCTGGCTGGGGCTTTGGATCTTGGAAGCAGGGCTTGGACTTGACCTTGTAAAGTTTGAATCCTTTCGGTAGGAAGGAAGACGCACATCAATTTTGAGTCTATCTCTGCTCCTATGAATCTTATGCGCTGAGAGGGCAGCAAGACAGACTTTGACCAATTGAATGTAATTCCCAGGGAAGCACCCAGGGAGATGGTGGCTTTGAGGTTGTCTATTAGTAGATGCCTGGTGGTGGCAGTCAGGAGCCAGTCGTCCAGATAGGGAAACACTTGGAATCCGAGACTCCTCAGGTGAGCAGTCACTACTGCCAAACACTTGGTGAACACCCTGGGGGCTGTGGTGAGACCAAAGGGCAGTGCACAAAATTGGAAATGACTGTCTCCCAGGCTGAAGCGCAGATACCTCCTGGACGCCTGATGTATCGGTATGTGATAATAGGCGTCCTTGAGATCTATGGAGCACATCCAAACATCCTTCTCCAACAATGGGAGAATGGATTGTAAAGTGACCATTCGGAATTTGGACTTCATGACGGACTGGTTTAGTTTGCTGAGATCCAATATTGGTCTCAGGTCCCCTGTCTTTTTTGGCACTAAAGAACCTTGAGTAATTTCCGGATCCGATCTGGTCTGTGGGGACCGGTTGGATGACTCCTTTTTCTAGCAGCTTTGAAGCTTCCGCGGCTGCGATTTCCCTTTGACTGGGTGGTGGGTCCGGGATTTTTTTGGACGGTGGGGGTGAGTGTGTGAAGGGAATGGTGTAACCTCCGGCAATAATCCGAAGCACCCATCTGTCCTGAGTGATAAGACTCCCAGGCTTTTAGGTGCTTGGCAAAACGGCACCCGACTGGCTCCGGAGCAGCACAGCCGGGCAATCCCTCATGAAATGTGGGAGGCTGAAGAGCCACGAAAGGACTCGCGGTCTCCAGAATTGCGGGGCCCTCTGCCACGGCGTCTCCCAGAAAAATTTCCCCGTCCTCTGCCTCTGGAAGGGGAATCTTCCTGCTGTTGAGGAAAAAACTTCCGTGATTTGCGGAACCACATCTTCCCTCCTCCTTTAGCCTTGGGATAAGGCCGAAAGGGAGTGGAATAACGTGCACCTACGGCAGATAAAGTTTTTCCCTCTTGCTCACAGCGGGTAAGAGTGTCTTTTACCTTAGGTCCAAACAAAGAGGACCCATCAAAGGGAGCATCGGCGAAGGAAGACTTGAAGGCCTCCGCGAAATGACACAAACGGAGCCAGGCTTGTCTCCGTAGAGCCACGCCTGTGCCTGCCGCTCTGCCCGCCCGGCCGCATATGAAATGAGCCTCATGGACGAGTTAGAAATCGAGGTAAGGATAGCCAACTGAGAGCTAACCGACTGGGCTAGCTGCTCAGGTAGGTTACCTGAGAGGGAATCTGACAGCTCCTTGACCAGATCCCTCTGTAACCTGCTAAAATGTGCCAAATAATTCAGGGACCGTGAGTGTAAAGGCCGCTGAAGTCAGGGTGCGCTTCCTGCACGGTCCATGCTCCTAGACTCCTCATTAGGAGGATGGACGGACGTTGAAGCCTCTGCCACGTCCTGTTGTGTAGCAGATGCCACCACCATGGCATCTACAGCCACGCCTTTTGTCAAGAACTCCTTCTCGGGTGGGGCAGACAAAAATTTGTTAGGGCGAGAAGGCACTGGTTCCACAGTATCTGGATGTTCCCACGCCCTCCGACAAACCAAATCCAGGAGCTCGTCAAGGCGGAGACACCCAGGAGGCGGAGGGCTGAGCCCCAAAGGCCTTGAGAAGCACTGACTCATCAGCAGAGGGGGGTTTGGATATCCAGCCGCCTCGTTGCTTAAGGATCTCTAAAATGTCTGCGAATGAAATATCATCCGAGGACGACTTTGGGGACCCCTCCGCATCATCAAGATCAGTGTCCGATGTAAGAGACTCGGGGGAGTCCACGTGCTTCCTCTTGCACGATCTCTTCCTTGGGGCTCCTCCGAAGACAACTCCGAAGAACCCTCAGGAGGAGGGGAACCCCAGTGGGGTAACCTCAGGCCCGGGCTCCGCTGCCTAGGGACAGGGGAACTGCCAAAGACCCAGTCTCCATGCCCAGGGAAGGTGCGGTAAAGCCGTGAGATGGCCAAGAAGACTTGGCCAAGGCACTCCTCATAGCTCTGAAAGCCGGACCCCAGAATCCTGGGAGTGTCCAGTCCCGAGCCATGATAGCAGACAGAAGTCCCGCAGCCAAGCACCGAGAGGAGGCTCGGAACCGACAGCATAGGTCCCAGCGTCACCCCGGGTCCGGCCGAAGAAGTCCGCGTGCCAAACTCGGACCCGAGGCGGGTTGGAGTAAGGGTCGGAGCTGACCCTAGGATCTCCACCGGCTCCAACAGCACCTGCTCCTACGGAGCCGGCGGTCGGAGGAGGAACGGCAATGGAATGGGCTATCGGCTCCGAAGCCAATTGGGTCGGAGCCGAAACAAATTTTTGAAAGACTGGGGACTGGAACAGTCTTTGGAGCACCCTGTCTATGTCCGAATCTGACATCCTCGATGACCTAGAGGAGACTGAACGGGTTCGAGTTGGCCTCTCCAACGGCCCCAAGGGGCTAGGGGACCGGCTCCGAGGCGACTCGATAACTATCGGCGCCGAAGAAATACACAAACCAATTTCCATCGGTGCCGAGGAGGACTTAGGTGCCGAGGAGGAAGTGTCTGAGCGGACAACCTTCATCGGCTCCGAGACCAGTGGAGCCGATGAAGGTGACCTGCCTCTCGATGCCCCAGCCATCGGCTCCGAAGCCAGAGGAGTCGAGACTGGAGGCATCGAGGCAGACCGTTCCGCCCTCGGCTCCGAAGTCCTTGGAGCCGAAGGAGAAGCCTGCCTATGTCTTTTGGCGGTCGGGTCCGACGGACTGGTCGGAGCAGACGCCCTTTTCTTTTTAGCAGGAGAAGGAGAGGATGCTAAAGCTTCTTCAAAGGAGGGTTTTATAAGGCCTTTCAATATAAGCTTATTTTTCCTCTCTTGGAGGACCCTCGAGGAAAAAGCGTGACACACGCTGCAGGACTCCTGCAAATGTTTGGCGCCCAAACAATATACACAGAGAGAGTGGTCATCTGTGATAGACATTTTAAAACTACATTTAGTGCACTTCTTGAAGCCCGAAGGCCTAGGGGCCTGAGACATTATAAGTAAAACTGAGTAACTCTCTCACAGACAAAACTTTGTTGGAATAAACTGACCCTACAAAGATTAACTTGCCGTTCACAATGATAGCCCGCAATTAAAATAAAGGCCAACTGAAGACATACAACAGTGAATAAATGTATAAAGGAATCCAAGAACCCCTAAGGTTCAAAAGGGATTAACCAACAGGAAAGGCCCTACGGATGAAGGGAGCCTGTAACCAGAACAAACACCAATCACACACAAATTTTCCACAAAAAGTTTTCAAAACACACACAACAGCACACAGTAGCTGTTAAAACAGATTTTTGAGAAGAATTAGCAAATTTCTGACAGAAAAAGTTAGTGAAAAGACACTACTTAGCTCAGCCAGCTCGAGACCACGTCTTTGCTAGTTAGCGGCAAACTAGATCTGAGGGACTGGTAGTGGTGCATCCTGGGATATAGTAAGCTCAGCCAATAAGAGACTTCGCTCTTTGGCATAAGCGTGCAGAGTCGGAGCCGAGGGATCGGCTCCGAACCCATCAGTCAGAATGTAGGCGAGATAGGATCACATAACATCCAGCCTCACATAATGCTACCACTCCACTGAATCAAACACAAACACACAAAGACATACTCGGAGGCTCTGAGTAAAAATTTACCTAAACAGCAGAGGCCTCCAAAGCAGACACCCAAACAACTGCTACCTCAAGACACCGCACAAGTAACACATAAACCACAAAAGCAGTGTGCAAAGCAGTCACAGCCCTTAAGGCCAAATACAACACCAAACATACTTGTCATAGGTGACTCCATAGTCAGACACACTGACGTCCCACTCACCAGGCTGAACAAGGAGAGGGTCACAGTAAGCTGCCTATCGGGCGCTAGAATCCACCACATAACACAAGCACTCGGGTCACTCCACGGCAAGTACAAATATGACACAGTCATTGTCCATGCTGGTGTGAACGACCTGAGATACCTCCCTGGACTACATGAAAAGAGACAGAGGAGCTCTCTGATTATGTAGCCCAGGCAGGTATGACCCTAATCCTGAGCAGTATCCTTCCTTCACCAAGAATGATGCCACAATATAGAGACAAGATGATCAGCTTTAACAATTGGCTTAATGTCTGGTGTCATTCAAAGGGGATCCAGTGTCTGTCTGCCTGGGATGACATGCTTGACAAGCCACGCTGCTTCAAAGGGCGGCTTGCACCTGTCACCCTGGGATTCCGGATATTGGCTAAGGCTCTTGCCACCCCATAGTGCCTTTTAGGCAAGGCTCAAATTCTAAACCTACCACCCTAGAAAACAAAAATGGGAAGAAACTGAGGATAATGCTGCTCAATGCCAGAAGTCTAAATCTCAAAATGCACGCACTCGAGGCCCTTCTCAGTATGGAGAACATCGATGTCTGTGCTGTAACTGAAAAGTACAGTTTTGTACCTACCATAAATGTAGATGTTCGAAGATCCACATTGCTGCAGTCCTTACACTTGGGTAATCCGCTGTCCTCGGTCGGCCCGAATATCAAAGTATAAGGCTGACGTCGGTCAAGGCGCATTTGACTGACATCAGGACGTCAGGGTACAAATGCGCATGACCGACGTCATATCCTCAGTCTTTTCTTGCCCCAGATGTCAGAAGACCCTAAAAATAAAAGGTCAAAACCAAAAGACAGCAAACTAACAACCAACCACCCTTGCACTAATTACATGTACAATATATACAATATACACAATATTTACAACCCAACCCACACAACCACCTCTAACTACAGAGGGGAAGGAGGGAGGGTCAATTGGACTGCAGCAATGTGGATCTTGAACATCTACATTTATGGTAGGTACAAAACTGTACTATGTTCTTCATCTCACATTGCTGCAGTCCTTACACTTGGGTAGAATCCCAAAGCAGAGGTAAGGGAGGATGGCCAAACTACAAGGAAGCAGGAGCTGCCAAAATGCCCTGCAAAACAGCAGTGGCAAAACCAGCCCTGGATTTAGAGTAAAGTGGTAGATGATAATGCCTAGAGAAAGTATGCACTGAACTCCAAGTAGCTGCCTCCAAAATATCCTTGGTTGCCACTCCCCTCAAAAAGGCTGTCGAAGTGGCAGTAGCCCTAGTGGAATGAGGCCTAATCCCAGCCGGAATCTCCTTGCCATGATGGGAATAACAGAAAGCAATGCAAAACCCAATCCACTTAGAAATAGTTTGTTTTGACACAGGCCTGCCCTGAGAACTCAAAGCAAAAGAAACAAACAAACTGCTGAGACTGCCTGAACCCTTTAGTTCTGTCCAAATAATATCGCAACTGCCTGTGTACATCTAAAGTGTGCAAAATCTTTTCCCCTTTATTTTGGGGATTTGCATAAAAAGTAGGCAAATGAATAGTTTGGTTTAAAGCCACACTAGAAACCACCTTAGGCATAAAGGAAGGATTAGTACGTAAAGATACCCTATCCTTATGGAAAATCAAGAAAGGCTCCACCGCCATAAGGGCCTGCAATTCAGAAACCCTTCTTGCAGAGGTAATGGCCAACAAAAGGCAGTCTTCCATGATAAAATTTCAACTCAGAAGTAGCTGCAGGCTCAAAAGGTTGTAGAGTGAGTTTCTCCAACACAAAATTGAGATCCCAAGCAGGAGTAGGAGCTCTACGTGGGGGTCTTATATTCTTTGCCCCTCTAAGAAATTGCTTGAACAAAGGATGAGAAAACAATGGAGGGTCACATTCATAGTCAGCTGAAATTGCTGCAGCATGAACCTTAATAGAAGAGAAGGACAAACCTTTGTCCAGTAACTCAGTAAGATATTGAAGAGCCACACTTAAATTAGGCTCAGAAACATCAAAATCCTTTGCTGCACTCCAAAACAAAAATCTCTTCCATTTATCTGCGTACACTTTCCTTGTACTAGGCCTTCTAGCTTCCAAAATCACATTCAGAACTTGTTGTGGAAGTTGAGACCCTCTATGGTTCAAAACAGAATATGCCAGGCTGTTAGGTGAAGAGAGTGAAGTTTGACATTGAGCAAATGGCTGTCCTCCTGTGACAACAGGTGTGGAATCAAGGCAAAGGCCATGGAGGCTTCCGTACCAGACTTCTCAGTAATGGGTACCAGTGCTGTCGAGGCCAATCTGGAGCTATTAAAATCATCCTTGGCTTGTCCTGTCTGACCTTTATAAGTACCTTTGGGAGGAGAGGCAGAGGTGGAAAGGCATACACATGAAGATTGCTCCAATTGAAAGAAAGAGCATCCACTTTCCAAGCTGTGGGATGAAACCTTTTTGTGCAAAACTTTGGCAGCTGATGGTTTAGTGGAGAAGCGAACAGATCTATGTCTGGAGTTCCCCATGACACTGTCAATTTCTGAAATACATGAGGATCCAATTTCCACTCGTGGGGATCCATAATTCGTCTGCTCAACACATCTGTTAAGGAGTTCTGTGCTCCTGGCAGAAACCTTGCCTGAAGATTGAGCTGTAAACTGAAAGCAGTCTCCCACAAAATCATTGCTTGCCTGCATAGCGGATAAGAATGTGTTCCCCCTTGCTTGTTGATGTACCACATGACAGTTGTGTTGTCTGTTAGAATCAACACCTGCCCTGGAAGAAGTAAATCCTTGAAGGCTATTAATGCAAACTGGACTGCTAACATCTCCTTCAGGTTGATATGTAGATGTTGCAGTCTGGCAGGCCACTTGTCTTGTATCCACTTTCCATTTAGATGAGCTCCCCAAGCTTTGTCTGAGGCATCTGTCGTTAAAATCTGACTCGCCTCTGGCCGGGTCACAGAGAGTCCCTTGTTTAGGTGACATTCCTGAGCCCACCACAAAAATTCCTTTTGAATGCAAGGTATTATTTGAATGACAGTGTCCAGATCCTGGCAGTGCTGTGTCCATACATTTTTGAGATACCATTGCAGCTTCCTCATATGCAGTTTGGCATTGGGAAGCACCAGAATACAAGATGCCATGAACCCTAAGGCTTGAAGGACTGTCCTTGCAGTCAGCCCGGACTGATGAGATAGTTGATGGAAGTAAAGGGAAAGATTATTTTGTTTGTCCGGGGTTAAAAAGGCCATCTGGGATGCTGTATTCAGTCTTACACCCAGAAAGCACATGTCCTGAGAGGGTACTAGACTGGACTTTATTTCGTTCACAGAATACCCCAGGCATCTTAGCACTGCTATCACATATTCCAAATGATGAAGCTCTTCCCTTCCTTGAGCCAGAATCAGGCAGTCGTCCAAATAAGGATAGATCTGTATTCCTTTTAGCCTGAAGAAAGCTATCACTGGAGCCAGCACTTTCGTGAACACTCTGGGCGCAGTAGATAAGCCAAAGGGCAATGCAGAGAACTGATAGTGAGAAGTCCCAGCTCGAAAACGCAGATACTTCCTGCAACTTAGTCTGATAGGAACATGAAGGTAAGCCTCCTTGAGATCCAAAGTTACCATCCAATGATCCTTGCCCAGCAGAGGTAAAAGCTGTTGTAACGTCAACATTTTGAACTTGGGAATGTCCAGATAAGTGTTGAGGATAGATAAATCAAAAATTGGTCTCCACGTGTTCCCCTTCTTTGGTACTAGGAACAGGCGAGAATAAAATCCTAGGCCCACTTCTGGCATAGGGACCGGCTGTATGGCCCCTAGTTGAAGTAACAGAGAAATTTGCTTGTGAGCCTCTATTCTTTGTTGAGGAGGAACGTCTGGCATGCCTCTGAAAGGAGGCAAGGTATGGAAATAAAACCTGTAACCTCGGTGTAGGATATCCAATACCCATTTGTCTTGGGTAATTAAACTCCAATTTTCTTTGAAAAGTGCCAACCTTCCTCCCAAAGGTGCTGCCAGACAAGAAGGCTCTGGCAGCTGAAAAGGTAGGTCATTGGGTCTGTTTACGAAAGGACTGACCCCTGCCCTCACCAGAAGACTGTGCAGGAGAACTCCCTGTTCTAGGCCTGAAAGAGCCCTGAGCTCTGCCCCTACCACGTCTAGATCTACCCCTAGACCCCTAGACTGGGAATCATAAGAAGGATACGTCCACCCTTTAGCAGGCCAATTTCTACTAAACTTCGGAGGCTGAACCTGCAAAAAATCTTTAACAGTCTGCATAGACTTAGCCTTGTCCTCCATTTTCTTTAAAACTGCCTCCACAGGAGAACCAAATAACACATCAGATTGTAAAGGAGCATCTAAAATCCTTGTTTTAACATGGTCAGATAAATTTTGATCCCTCAGCCAGGCGTGCCTGCGAAGAACTGACCCAGTGAGGCCTGTACAGCATCAAAACCACATTGCAAAGAATGTTTCCCCACCTGTTCAGAAACATGTACTAAATCTTGTAACTCTTTACAATCAATACCTTCCGCCAGAGCATCAACCTTGGACTTCAACTGTGAAAGGAAATAGTTTTGGTATTTTAACATGTGAAACTGGCAATTCAAAGCCCTCATAGCCAGAGTGGAAGAAGTATAAACTTTCTTTCCCCATCTATCCAAGGCCCTGGCTTCTTTATCTGCAGGAACCGGATTCTTGACAACAGAAGCCTTAACACCTTTAGGCCCCTGGCTAACAGTTTCTGGGTCTGCCCTAGGACTCTTAAAAAGATACTTATGAGCTTCAGGCACCCTGTAATACCTATCCGGTTTAACAGGAGCAGGAGGCAAAGAATCAGGATTAAGAGAAGCCTCTGAAAAACATCTTCCACTACATCCAAAACAGGAGGTATAGCCAAAGGCCTATGCTGGGGTAAAACAAAATTCCCTAAGCCTTTTCCTGGAATCAGAGAAGTCCTGACCTTCCCACTTAAAATGCTCCCTCATGGAATGAAGAGTTTCTGAAAAAGAAAAATCCTCAGGAGGAGAGGCAGAAGGAGTAGAATCATCCACATCAGAATCAGAATAAGGAGAGTACTCCTGCAAGTCTTCAGCCGAAGACTCTGAAACATCCGAAGCCTGCTCAAAACTCCCTAGCTCAGGCTCCACCCTAGGTCTCTTATCAGGAGGGGGCAAAGAACCCCTAATCAAAGAAATCAAATCTTCTGCCATTTTAAGCATATGCTTCTTGGGCACAGTTCCAGAAGAACAGAAGAACTAGGGGTGACACCAACTGAAGCTAAACCTGGCCTGCCTCTAGGAGAAGCCTTAGAAACAGAAGGAGAGGGCCTAACCACCCTAGGCAGGGAGGGGAGTATAGTAACCCGAGAAGCCCCATCACCCTGACCTGCCTCCTGAGAGGCCACATCCTGCAATAACAAGGTCTCTCCCTGGGATCCCAAAGAAACCTCCGGAGGAACCACCGGCTCCACCGACACCTCTAAAGAACCGGCGTCCGGTACGGATGGTTCTTCTAGCCTAGGCTTAACTGCTTTGTCCTTGCGCTTCTTCGAAGAAGCGGGCGCCGGAGCATCCGACAGCATTTTATAATTGCACCGCTTCAAGACTAACCTGGCACAATCTAATCTCCTCTTTATAGTGCTTATTAAATCTAGCACAAGAGCGACACCCAACAACGTCGTGCTCAGGCCCTAAACAAGGAATACACAAGGTATGATAATCTCTATGCGGTATCTGTTTCCCACAAGAAATGCAGTTATTCACTTTTTCTGACATCCGTTTAACCACTGAGGCAAGAAAAAACCAAAATATTCCCCAACGGGGTACTTAGCCAACTTTGACTCAGTCTGAAACTCCGGAATCGAAAATTTCAGAACGCCAACCGGCACTTGCAATAATGCTTCTGCATCGGACCATGCGGCAAAAAAGACTGAGGATATGACGTCGGTCATGCGCATTTGTACCCTGACGTCCTGATGTCAGTCAAATGCGCCTTGAACGACGTCAGCCTTACACTTTGATATTCGGGCCGACCGAGGACAGCGGACTACCCAAGTGTAAGGACTGCAGCAATGTGAGATGAAGAACATCCTGGTTCAAGGCTCCTGAGAGCACCCCGGCACTATTAGGTTTTACCTCATATCATGCGTTCCGGCCCCAAAACCCGGACCACACCACAAAAGGAGGGGGTGTATCCATATTCATAAAGGATACCCACACCTCCAGGTTGGTGGCAACGCACAAGCTTGAAACCATCCAGGTGCAACTAACCATAGGCAAAACTGCTCTACAAATTGTAGCATGCTACAGGCCACCCTCTCAAACTCAGGAACCCCACACAGCCTTCCTGAAGACACTGGAGGGTATAAATGTATCTCCAAACACCATCATATTGGGTGACTTCAACTACCCGAATATAGACTGGGAACATTACTCAAGCCCTAACTTTCTAGCCCAACGGTTCCTGGAGTTCATAAATTCAAATGCCATGGAACAGCTAGTCACTGTTCCCACGAGAGGAGAAAATATACTAGATCTCATTGTCACAAACATGGGGACAAAATGCTCCACACCGGAAGTATATCCCTCATTGGTGAGATCTGATCATAAACTAATCTCACTGGAAATCCACATCCCGCCCCCACCCCAAACAAAAAAGACCATAGTGAAGAACTTCTCTGAAGCAAACTTCACACTAACTCAAGACTGGTGTGGTATCCTTCAAGGCCCCTGAGCCAGTGGAAACCACAACCCAAGCTGCGGAAGCCCTTACAAATGCCTTCTATGAACACCTCCAGGACTGCATGGATCAGGCAATACCAAATAAAACCAAGACTCTTTCCACAAAGGGCAAACGTCCAGTCTGGTGGACCCCAGCCATTAACAAACTTTACAATAAGAGGAGAAAGCTATTACTACAACAAAATCCATAAAAGGGAAGTCACCCCTGATCATTATTAGTAAAAAAATACGAGCACTCATAAAATCAACTAAGGCCAATTTTGAGAGAAAAATTGCCATGGATTCAAAGGACAATCATAAGGCCTTTTTCAGCTATGTTAGGAACCTGGGTGGAAACTCCCAGATATGCTCAGAATTAGTCCAAAATGATACAAAAATCACTGAACCCACAGACATTGCCAACATACTGGCAGACAGGTTCAGTGCAAACTTCACCCCCCTCCCTCCTAAAGGAGAGATAACTATCCCAGCCGAGTGTAGCCTCCCGGACATCTCAAATGCGCAGGTGAAAGCTGCTCTCTCTAAAGCTAAAAACACAGCATCAATGGGACCGGATAGTGTCCCCGGCTGTGCGCTACACGAGCTAAATGAGGAATTAAACCCGCACATAAGGCAGCTGTTTAATCTCAGCCTTACCACAGGATATGTGCCCAAGGAGTGGCGTACGGCAACTGTTGTCCCACTCCATAAAGGCGCCTCACGGACCCTGGTAATTACCCCCATAAGCTTAACAAGTCTAGTCTGCAAAGCTATGGAGAGGATCATAATGGAGCTCATAAACAAAGATATAGGGGACTTGCAGACATTGGACCCGATCCAGTTTGGCTTTGTCAAGGGAAGATCATGCCTTTTGAACTTGGTCGACTTCTTCGAAACAGTCACCAAGGCCATTGATGAGGGAAAGGCAGTCCATACAGCCTACCTTGACCTTGCAAAGGCTTTCGACAATACCCCACTCGGGTATTTTAGAAAAACTTACCAGCTTAAATGTAAACCCATATGTCACAAGATGGGTTGCAAACTGGCTTAAGGACAGAACCCACAGGGTTAGAGTTGCTGGAGCTGTGTCAGACTCAAAGCCGGTCCCAAGTGGTGTCCCACAGGGCTCGGTCCTTGGTCCCCTATTGTTTGGCATCTACTTCTCAGAAGTACAGGCCAACATAGGAGGACTTTGGCTGACAAAGTTTGCAGACAACTGCAAACTGGGCGCCATAGTGGAAAGTGCATCAGACACGGATATCCTTCAGAAGGGACTCACGGAAACAGATAGCTGGTGCCAGAGCCATGGCCTGAAGTTAAAACGCCAAAAAATGTATAGTCATACCCTTCGGGAAAAACAAGGTAACCCCAAGCTACCATATAGGTGGCAATCCACTAAGCACAGAAGAGGTTATCAGGGACCTGGGGACCCAGGTTGACAGTGGCCTTTCTTTTGACACTCACATTGCTAAAGTGGTTAGAAAGACCTTCTACATTGCCCACCTGATCATGAAGGGATACAGATCCAGATCTAGTGAGGTCATTGTTCCCCTGTACTCTTCACTTATCAGACCAATGATAGAGTACAATGCCCCATTCGGGATGTATCTCACCCGACATCTGCAGCAATTGGAGAGACCCCAAAAGTTCCTCACCAAAAGGATAAAGGGACTCCAAAATCTGTCATATGCTGCCAGATTGAAGAAACTCCAGCTCTATTCAGTCGCATACCGTCTGCTCAGAGGTGACATGTGCCTGACATACAAGGCCATGTCCAACCCGGAATTAATGGACATGCTCCAACTCAAAAATCCAAATCCACCAAAACCACTAGAGCAAGCGACTTAAACCTTAGCACGGATATAAATAGGATGTGCTGGAGGGATAGATTTATCACTCAGAGACTCCCTATGCTGTGGAATAAAATCCCGGTCCATGTGAGGCAGAGCACCTCGCTGACTCTGTTCAAGAGAAATCTAGACCTGTGGATGGGAGATCGTAGGTTTACCCCGGGAATCATCTCTGTGTCACTGCTGGACAGAGGCACAACAAACTAATGGGCACAGTATTTTTTCATATAAGGGGTGGCGTAAGCCACAAAAATTTGGGCTAGGCTTATAAATGCCTTAGGGCAGATAGCCTAGTATAAACCTATGAACCTATGGATGTCACTTCACTGTTCACAGTGATACCGAATAAATGGGGTATTGAGAAAATACGTGATATTCTGACCTTGAAACAAGTTTTTCAAAGCACTAAGATTAATTTGATATGCGAGTTGCTTGATATTGTCCTAGAAAATAATGTCTTTATATTCAATGACAAGTTTTATCTACAGAAAGTTGGTGTAGCAATGGGCACGGCTTGTGCTAACAGCTACGCCAACTTAGCATTGGCTGCATGGGAAAAAGATCATGTATTAAGTGCTAGCAATAAATATGCTGGCAAAATTGTATGGTATATACGTTTTGTAGATGACTTCTTCCTGTTATGGGATGGTACTAGTGAAGAGTTGCAAGAGATGGTGGAGTACTTGCATAGCACCACTGCATTTTTAAGATTCACTAGTTAACATTCCAGGGACTCTATTGAGTTCATAGATGTTTTGGTTAAGAAGACCGCGTTAGATGAACTTACAACAGGGATGTATAGAAAATCTACATGGAGAAATAGTATCTTACATAAGACTAGTATACATCCAACATTCGTACATAAAAATGTAGTGAAAGGACAATATATGAGAATAAGCCGCTTACATAATACAGATGAAGGCTTTGTGAAGACAATGTCTATATTAGAGAAAGACTTCTTAAACAGAGGTTATAGTAAGAAAGACATAAATGAAAGCTCTAAATATACCATTGAAAATAGGGATGGGAGATGTAAACCGCTCTTCTCAAATACTTTAGAAGATGTTAAAAGCAAGGAAGGTCATGATTTTAAAGTTAGATTCCCTATAACTTATTCAAGTGAAATCAGAAGGTTCTGTAATATTTTTGAGAAGAATTGGAATGTTTTATTGTCGGATCCTGACTTGAGAGAATTGTTAGAAGATAGACCCAGCTTTTCTTTTTGAAATAAGAGGTCCTTAAGGCAACTCTGTTATAAATCCAGAAACAATGAAAGAATGATCCTGATAGGCAGGGGACTTTTCCTTGCAGAAATTGTACAGCATGTGACTATTTATATAATAAATCTACATATAAACATCCTACACTAGGATTTATAATTGATATAGATTTTTATGCTTACTGCAGAACACAAAATTTGGTTTATTTCAGCTTCTGCACTGTCTGTCATGCCTTTTATATAGGCAAAACCAATAGGTGTCTAAAGGAACGTATCCTTGAACACCTTAGAGATATAAGGAATAAAAAAGACACAAGTGCTTTAGCAAAACATGTGGAAGAAGAAGATAGGAAACATTTTTAATTTCATGGTTTTAGAAATAAAAGTAAGAGGGGAGGGGATATAAGGAATAAGGTAGAGGAAGCAGAACAAAGATGGATTTTACTACTTCAGGCAGATAGGTCTCCTGGATTGAACAATGCTGTTTCCTTGAAACCTTTTTTAAAATCCAGACCACTAAAACATTAAGTGATATGGATTATTACATAAAATGTGTCTGTTATATGTATATTTTATTTCATCTTATGCAGAATATAAGGCAAATTAATGTACTGATGTATGCAATTTTAATTAGTCTATGTCATAGTTCTATATGTGTTTTCATTGGTTGAACCATATTTTTAAATACCAATGTTTTAACTGTTTTTATGAGTCTGAAGAAGCGATCAGCTGACTTAGATCGCGAAAGCGCTTACTCTTGTTTAATAAAGTGGTGTGAAACTGCAAGTGAACCGTTTCCTACCTTGAACACTACATCTCAGTTACAACTTTTGGTTTTATAAAGGGCACTACTGTGAAGCTGCAAGTGATTTATTTCCTTTTTTCCATTTTTATCTTCAGCTGTGGTCTAACCATTGGTCTTTTCATTTTTTTCGCAGTTGTCAAAAACCCTGTAGATAATTATACAGTTCAAAATGATCTTACACTAGTAAACACCTGGTGCATGGAAAACAAGCTGAAACTAAAACACCAAGAAATGAAGTACTGTCCACTTAAAAATTCAGTAAATCACTGCAGCCTACAGCTACCCCATTAAGTGAAACAGCAGTTCTACACCTAGGCGGATCACTCCCTCTCCTTTTATCACCATGTGGCTACTATAGTCAAGAAATCCTACATGTTGCAAGTAATTGCCAAGGGCATCTCATCCAAATCCAAGGAAGTGACTGTTCCCCTATATTCAGCTCTACGTAAACCCAATGTGTCCTTTGGCGTGTACCTCACTAGACATTAAAAAAACCTAGAGAGGCCCCAGAGACTCCTCCTAACTTAAGACCTGACATCATTTTGGTTATCAGGCAAGACCGAAAGCTTTATCCCTGTACTCAGAAAAAGTAGTCTTCTAAATCCACAAGGAGTGGCTTGTGCCTTGCTTCCTGTGCCCTTAGAGATCCTGCTATTCTTGACCTCTTTTCAGCAAGTCAAATTGTGCAGCTAACACTAGAACCGGAAACCTTAAACTACAACAACAAAAACAACCACCACACTATGGACAAAAAATTTCAACCAGAGTCTCCCCCTGCTTTGGAACAGAATTCCTTTGAAAGTCAAGCAAAGTGACTTGTCTTCCTTCATATATAAACTGAATTACCAGATGGGTACATTTACACTAACAAGACTCACCTGCCTTAAAGGAGGTACAGCCAGAGGTTAGACATTTAGAAAGGCACACTTGGTCAATAGACCAATTAGCCTTGCATACCTTGTGATCCTAAGGGAATGCATCCTGTCCTCTTAAGACCTACTCTGCACACTACAGAACCATCCTGTACCCAATGCGAGTAACAGAGGCATCACAAAGTTCACCACGACCCTTATAAAGCAGAACACTAGCAGAGACTTAAAATAGGTACTACATAAAGAAGGTGGAGCAAAAAGCCTGTCACCTAGTTGAAGGACTAGTTTGGTTCCCTGCAGCCACTGCTGGGCTGAAAAAATAGCCATGCATGAAGTGAGCACCTTACCTTAAGGTGTTGGAGAGGAAAAGCAAAGTCATCCATGAACATAATGAACGACTTGCGCCTACCAACAAGCCCACCACAATGACACCAGGCTCCCTTCAAAGAGGGAAAGCCAGTCAAGGCCTTAGGGCTACAGCTGTCTACTCTCAAAGAGAGGCTGTATAATGACTACCAAGAACCCCAAATGACCTCTCTGAAAATTGCTTTCATTTTACAGTTCTTTCCAGGATGTTCACTTTACTCTTGCTCACACTTGAGCAATATATAGCAAGAACTCCCCTGCATTTTGGAAAGCATACATTAAGAAAGCAACTTCAACCGAACTGTGTTTATTACTCTTGCATATTCTCCACAAGTGCTTTCACTTCCAAACAGAAAGGAACTGGCCCCTGGAATAGGGAATTCAGGAATCCTTGGTGAACACGTCCTCGCAAACAGCTCTATCAGATCCCACAGCCCTGGAGGAGCCTTCAAAAGTACTCAGGCTACATGCAGGCTGGGACCTGCCATGTTTGATACTGCTGTTTGTTCGATACTGCTGTCTATTGGAACACAAGATTTGCAGAGTCCATTAAGCATCTGGTTGATGGTTTAGAACATTTCAATGGATTCTTCCTTCTGAAACTCAGCAATATATGATTCAGGTCGTAGCCTGCTACAGGTCCCCAACCATGTCCCAAAAGACTCACTCCATGTTCCTAAGCACCCTGGAAACTATTAGGGTCCAACCCAACACTCTCATACTAGGTGACTTTAACTACCCCTCCATCAACTGGGAAAACTACTCATGCACCAATTACACTAGCCCAATGCTTCCTGGAATTCAATTCCAATGCCCTGGACCAGCTAATTCTTACCCCCACTAGAGGAAGCAACATCCTTGACCTGGTTATTACTAACATGGGCAACCGTTACTCTACAGCAAGTCAATTCCTCCCTGGTTAGATCAGACCACAAACTAATCACCATGGAAACGCACATCTCACCCACACCCCCTCGTAAAGGTAACCCACATGAAAAACTTCTCCAAAGCGGACTTTGGGCTCCTAAAAACACAGAGGTGGATAACTTCATAGTACCCATGTCAGTGGAAAATGGATACAGGACTGCCAAACCATATGCTAATGCACTGTACGAACACATACATAAATGCGTGGAACTAGCCACACTCAACAGAACCAAGACACACTCCTCCAAAAAAAGGAAGTCAATCTGGTGGTCGCCTGCCATTAATAAACTCTACAACACAAGGAAGAAACTGCTGCAGAAAAAGGTGAAGTCCCAAGAGTGCCCTTATTAGCCTCAACAAAAAGTTGAGATCCCACATCAAAACCTCTAAAGCCAGCTATGAAGGCAGAATTGCGGCAGACACTAAAAAATCACAAAACCTTTAGTTGCATCAAAAATCTCCACGGCAATACTCCGGTTTGCTCCGAGTTACTGCACAATGATGCCTCCTATACTGAGCCAACAGATATTGCCAACATACTGATCAGATTCAGTGTCAACTTTACCCCCCCCCCCCCCAAAGGACCAAATCACAATACCAGACGAATGCCAGGCACCCAGCATTACTGCAGCACAGGTTAGAGCTGCTTTGTCCAAGGCCAAGAATACGACTTCCATGGGACCCAACAATATCCCCGGATGTGGTCTACATGAACTACAAAGTGAACTGGCACCACATCTATGCTCCCTGTTCAATCACAGCCTCACCTCAGGCTTTGTCCCTACCGAATGGCGCACTGCTACAGCCATCCCTCTCCATAAAGGGGGAGCGGCTACAGACCCTGAGAATTATTGCCCTATTAGCCTGACGAGTCTGATATGCAAGGCTATGGAGTGCATAATCATGGACCTAACAAAGATATAGGGAATCTCCAAACTCTAGATCCCACGCAATTTGGTTTTGTGAAAGGCAGATCATGCCTGCTCAACCTGGTTGATTTCTCTGAGCTGTGGACGGCGGCAAGGCACTTCATACAGCCTACCTCGATCTGGCCAAGGCCTTTGATAACATTCCCCACTCAGGAGTTATTGATAACCTCACCAAGCTAGGCATCAACCCCTATATCACTAGGTGGGTTGCAAACTGGCTCACAGATAGAACCCACAGTGTGAAAGTAGCAGACTCCAAGTCAGACTGTTGACCAGTCCCGAATGGAGTCCCACAGGGATCGGTCCTGGGTCCTCTCCTGTTTGGCATCTACTTCTCAGACGTCCAGGCCAACACAGAGGGACTCTGGCTGACCAAGTTCACAGACGACTGCAAGCTGGGAGCCATTATTAACTTCCCAAGTGATGTAGACATCCTACAGAAAGGCCTCACTGAGACCAATGACTGGTATCGAAACCACGGCCTTAAGCTTAATGCCAAAAAATGCGTAGTCATCGCCTTTGGGAAAAAAAAACTTAGTTCCCACCAATTACCACATTGATGGGAGCCCACTGAACACTGAAGGCATTATAAAAGAGATCTGGGAACACAGGATGACAGCAACCTCTCCTTCGACCACCACATTACCACTTTGGTCAGAAAGTAGTGTGTGTGTGTGTGTGTGTGTGTGTGTGTGTGTGTCACATCTCATTATCAAGGGTTTTGCATCCAGGAAGAAAGATCTGGGTACACAGGATGACAGCAACCTCTCCTTCGACCACCACATTACCACTTTGGTCAGAAAGTAGTGTGTGTGTGTGTGTGTGTGTCACATCTCATTATCAAGGGTTTTGCATCCAGGAAGAAAGAGGTAATCATCTCGCTCTACTCTTCCCACATTAGGCCATTCATTCAATATAATGCCCCATTTGGCATGTACCTCACTAGACACATGCAGCAGCTGAAAGGCCACAAAACTACCTCATGAAGAGGATCCTGGGCCTTAAACACGTCATACACAGGCAGACTCAAAAAAACTCCTCCTATTCTCTCGCCTATCATCTACTAAGAGGCAATCTCTGCTCGACTTAAAAAGCCATGTCTGACCCAGCTTGGTCAGAAATGCTACATCTAAAGAAATCCCAATCCCTCTGCACCACACGCTCCAGAGACCTCAACTTCATTACCACAATCAACAGAACATGCTGGGACAGATTCATAACCCAGAAACTGCCCATGGTCTGGAAAAAGACTTCCCATACATGTCAAGCAGAGCACCTCACTGGCCCTCTTCAAGAGAGATCTTGATGAGTGGATGGGAAATAGAAAGTTCATCGCGGGGATCACTCCAGTGGCTCTACTTGATAGAGGCACTATGAATTAACATCAGGCGACACAATCCCAGGGCACTTCTATGGGTTAGGCTTGTAAAGCCTCCAGGGCCATTAGCAGAGTACACACCTATAAATCTATGAACATGGGCTAAGTAACTAAGCACACTTGAAAGAGTGGGATGACACATTTCACTAGCAACACTAAGCAATCCACCTCCCTGAAATCCTTATTTGGTGAGTGCATCAAAGGACTCTGTACAGGAATCTTTAGAGCAGCTGCTCATGCAAAAATATTGGGTTTACGACTTTTCAACAAGAAACTCCAGTCACCAGAGAAATTTTTTTTTTGAAGGAACTGAGGCTTCCATACAAAGGTTATCCAAAGTAGCACCAACAGTATTGGCAAACCCAGGGGGGAATGACACTCGGAAGACTGATAGGTGCACCAAAAAAGTCTTCTTTAGCATCCACTTCAGAAAGAACCCAGGGTCAAATGATGCTTGAACTCTCCAGAACCCCACTAAACGTGAAGTCGTAATATGCAAGGTAATCAGTGCCATTATCCACGTCAACCATGGGGAACTCTGCAGGATCTCGCACACTTCCTTCAAATACATTTTTGGTGGAAGCAACTCAAAAATGCATAAGTGGTCTGAGGGAGCTGCTGAAATGCTTTAGTCCATCTGCCTTGAATGACAACCTACAAAGCCTGAAATGGGGCGCCAAAAAAAAAAAAAAAAAAAAACAGCTGGAGCAGAAAATAAGGCTAACAAAAAAAAAAAAAAAAATTGGTGCCCTCTTCACTTAAGCATTCCATCTTCCCTCTATTCTACTCAAAAATCAATACCTTCCTACATAATCAAGTTCAATGTAAATTCTTTCAAAAGTAATGCAATCACAATTTTTACCTCAGCTCTCTCTCCCAACTCCACCCTTCCATATCTTATATTCCCTCACACGTTCCTCTCCTGGGTCTCTTTTCTCTCCCCTTCTACCCTATTACACCTTCCAAATCTACTGCATATAGTATACTTACACTTTACATATCGTTTTTTCAAGACCGTGCCCTCACTCAAACTTTACCATGATTTACCATCAGTAGTAGTACATACATTTTTTTTTAAACATTCTGGTCTTGTAAACTGTCAATTCCAGATCGCTTGTCTTTGTGCTCTCTACTTTGTACCCTGGACACATTCAGAAAGTGGTCCACTGGGACCAGTGCAGTGCTCTACACCGATCAGTAAAGTCAGCACCAATGCCTTAAACCCCCCCCCCGAAAATTTATCCTAAATACGCCACCAAGATCAATTGTGTCAGCAACTTTGAGATGAATAGTTATGATAAAACACTAACACAAACTGTCAATGGAAAATCCGACGAAAACATCTCCGCAATGGACAAAAGGTTTGGGCACAGATGACCAAACCATACTTTTCGAAGCAGGCCATTTCTGGTTTGTCCAAAAAAATGTGGGAAATGAACTCCTCTGCATTGTGGCCTGGAGTGCATAGATGGTAACCAATTCTCTGGCCTTTCTAGAAAGCCCAGAAGGGGAAAATATGCTTGAATATTTGTTGATCTCAAAATATCCCTGGATATTTTTTCCTTACAAGAAACAGTAACAGCAACAATAGAGCCAATAAGTAAAATTACATGGAAAACAAACCTCTTCAGAAACTTTTTGTTTAACAAGAAACATTTTTTTCAATTGTTTTGATGGGAGCCTTCTTAATGGCAGGTTCCATACCTTTTTATTCCACCTCAAATACAGGACAAAAAATATGCTAGGACCCCCCCTTCAAGAGATTAAACAAACTCACATGACCTTTGATGCAGAAGATGAAATTGGTCTAGAAGCTGAGAAAGCAGAGAGTTTAATAAAGCCTTTCGGTTCAGAACTCAAAGCCAAGAATTTCCAACTGTAACCATATTTTTTTTGTTTGTGATGGAAGTGTAGAAAAATAAAAACATGACAAAAATTCACACTTCCAGGGGAAATGACACCCCCCCCCCAAAAAAAAAAAAAAAACGGTTGTGCCTGTACTATGGAGGAATTTTCTCTACACGACATTTGTGGAATCCTTGCTCTATTAAACAAATAATGACAATCACATTTTTCTGATAGCAAGAAAAACAGCTTCAAAAAATCATTTACTATGTAAATGAGAACTCAGTAAGAGTAACAATTTAAAGAAATGGCAAAAACTACATTATCTATTAGAAACATTTGTAAAGAATACAAAATACTGCAGAAACAGTCTACAAATAATGGCATACCATCTAAGTAAAAGCATTAAAAAGCTCAGAAATTCTGACAAGATGATTCTTCAGTCTTGTTAAAGTAAAACATTGACACTGCAATTTACTTGCATAACCTTATAAAACTCAAGGAAAATCAACCATTATCCTTTCATACTGTATTTTCATTTCCCCCCCTGAAAAGCAGCCTGAAGGCCACCTGAAAATCTATGCAACAAAGATCTAGACAGAGAGAACAGCACAGCATTCTAAGGGATAGGGAGTTACTCAGCAGCCTGTTTACATTTGGATTGCTGTGCAGTTCTAATGCCTGTGCCTCATGTTCATTTTGCTCTGCAAATTACACAGGATGGATGCATGTAAATTCTACATGTTCAACTAGAGCATTATTTATGAACTGAAGTAATGACTGAAACTGTAAGATACAGAAATGACCATGTAAACATTGGATAACAGATCTAAGTAACCTTGTGATTTGTTGTGTACAGCATGTTTTTACAGAACCTTACACCTAAATGACAATTTACTCAGTTAACACGGTGGTGGTGCTGCGGTAGCGTTGTCGCCTCACAATAAGGCGCGGTCCGGTTTGATTCTCAGCTAGAGCGTCTTCTGCGTGGAGACATGCGTGAATGGGCGTACCTTCGTTGAAGGTTGTGTGTCAGGGCTGGTAACTCGGCACGTAAAAATCAACTACCAATCATTAGCGGACAGAGTTCCGCTGTGGCGACCCCTAACTGGGAAAAAGCGAAAGACGCAAACACTGATGTGGTCATAGCCTGAGCTCCAATATTCCTAACTTCAAGAAACTAATAATCCCATCACACACTAAATGGGAAACAAGAAGATACATTTTTATTGATGTTAGCACAAATGAGATGTCAGCTACATAAGCTGAAACTACGATATGGCTATTAACTAACTACTCTACAACTAATATTCATTTTGCGTAACACTAACTGCATTCTAGCAAGCACACTCAACTTCATGTACAGTACAGTGTTCTGGATTCTAATATTAAATGTTTTCCAAGATGTTAACCTTGCAAAGTAGTTCACTTGTGAGACACATATGGCCATTCTCCCTGGTTTTTCAATGAATATTGGTTCTGTCCTCTAGGTGCAACTCAGCTAGTTATAAATAAGTCATGATAATTGTATCCAATAAGTCATGACAGTTGTATCCAATAAGAAAAACAAAAAGCTATTTTCCCTCTTTTAATAAGCTCAACATATCTTTTAACGCCAATACTGGATGTTCAGCTTCCTCATCCATCTGGAATACATACCAAAAGATGAAATTGCAATCATTAAATCTACCCATAGGTGGTAGACATCGTGTCAAGGAGCTGTTAATCCATTAATGACTAGTTCTATGTTGTAATGCATCTACCAAGATGAGTATGCAAGTACATACTGGAATTTGAAGGCTTGGGTATAACTTTAAAACTAAAATTCTTCACCTATTAAAAACAAATGACAACCCAATTCTACGCTGAAAAGATTAAACTGGTGCACTAGTATATAAGCAAAGGTTGTTCTGGGTTTTCAGCAGACTTACAACCTCCATTTTATTGGCAGGGAAAACAGTACCACAGAAGTACCAGTAATACTTCCCACACACTTGTTATTTATCACCCCCATTCAATCAAGTACCATGTCATCTTAAGGACTTCATGACCTGTTTAATACTAAACCCTCTTGTAAGTTAACCAGTAGGCAACAATAAGTCTTTTTTCAGCCGTTTCCTATACATGGATAAAAACAAAAAAAAAACACTACCTGTAAATCTATCTTCTGTACCCTTTACATGAAAATGTGTGCAAGAAAAAAAAGTGTGTTTAGGTACACCTACAACAAAATCAACGTGTAATGTAAAATCTTAACAGTCTATAATAGCAGGCCATGTAGGAAAGAGTTAGAAGCTGCATGTAACAATTACATGTACATGCAAACAGGAGGAGTAAATTGTTGATGTGACAATGACATGCTGCTGTATCCCAAGAGACAACAGTTATGCGGCATGGGATGTTAAAGAGGATAATGAAAACATTACGGATATTTTATAAAAAAGTTAGAACACTTTAGCCATACACAATGGAAACAAGTTGATGTACCTTTTCATTACTGTGACAATAGACTGGATCATGCGACATGGAAAATGGTGAACAGAGCACACACAAAAAGTGTATCTGTAAATGCCAATATACTAGATAAACATGATTGCTTTCAAGAATTTAAAAAAGCACAACAGCAGTAAAAGTATCAAGACCTAAACAAACAGTGATGGATTCTCAACAAAACAAAAGTACTTAAAGAACGTCCACTAGTTACCATGCATGGTCAAATCCCATCACCACCAAAGACATTTGTTTAGAGTACTACTGCTTTATTTGTTGATTTTGCCTTTAAAATTATTCTAACCATGTCAAAGTAGCTCATTTAAGTTGTTTTGTTGAAGTATTACACTCACAGGCAATCTTTCTTGGCTTTATTACATCAAACGTTTAGCAATGCCCTGTACAGACACAAATATCCAGAAAATGTACAACACTTCTCTTTAGAACTGAAACATGCAACTTCATCATCTTTCTGCTGTTCCCGTTAGGGGTCGCCACAGCGGATCATCTGTTTCCATTTTTTCCTGTCCTCTGCATCTTGCTCTGTCACACCAACCACCTGCATGTCCTCTCTCACCACATCCGGCCTTCCTCTTTTCCTGTTACCCGACAGCTTCATCCTTAGCATATTTTTCCCCAATATACACAGCATCCCTCCTCAGCACATGTCCAAACCAAAGTAATCTTGCCTCTCTGGCTTGGTCTCCAAACCTTCCAACCTGGGATGACCCTCTAATATACTGACTCCTAATCCTGTCCACCTTCATCACACCCAGTGCAAATCTTAACATCTTTAACTCTGCCACATCCAGCTCTAATTCCTGTCTTTTTGTCAATGCCACCGTCTCCAACCCATATAACATAGCTGGTCTCACTACCCTCTTGTAGAGCTTCCCTTTCACTCTTACGGGTACTCGTCTGTCACAAATCACTCCTGACACTCTTCTCCACCCAATTCATCCTGCCTGTACTCTCTTCACCTCTCTTCCACACTCACCATTACTCTGAACTATTGATCCCAAGTATTTAAACTCATCCACCTTCGCCACCTCTACTCCTTGCATCCTCACCATTCCTCTATACTTCCTCTCATTCACACACATATATTCTGTCTTAGTCCTGTTGACCTTCATTCCTCTTCTCTCTAGAGCATATCTCCAACTCTCCAGGGTCTCCTCAACCTGCTCCCTACTCTCACTGCAGATCACAATGTCATCTGCAAACATCATAGTCCACAGGGACTCCTGCCTGATTTTGTCTGTCAACCTGTCCATCACCACTGCAAATAAAGGGCTCAGAGCTGATTCTTAATGTAATCCCACCTCCACCTTAAACGCATCCGTCACTCCCACCGCAGAGCTAACCGCCGTCACACTACCCTCGTACATATCCTGTACCACGCTTACATACTTCTCTGACACTCCTGACTTCCTCATACAATACCACAACTCCTCTCTAGGCACCCTGTCATATGCTTTCTCCAAGTCTACAAAAACGCAATGCAATTCCTTCTGACCTCTGTACTTCATCAACACACACTCTGAGCAAACATCGCATCTGTAGTGCTCTTTCCTGGCATGAAACCATACTGCTGATCAGTAATCATGTCCCTTCTTAACCTAGCTTCCACTACTCTTTCCCATAACTTCATGCTGTAACTGATCAATTTAATCCCTCTGCAGTTGTTACTACAGCTCTGCACATCACCCTTATTCTTGGAAATCGGTACCAAAACACTTTCTCCATTCCTCAGGCATCCTCTCACTTTCCAAGATTTCATTAAACAATCTGGTTAGAAACTCCACTGCCATTTCACCTAAACACCTCCATGCTTCCACAGGTATGTCATCTGGACCAACAGCCTTTCCATTCTTCATCCTCTTCATAGCTATCCTTACTTCCTCCTTGCTAATTCATTACACTTCATGATTCACTATCTCCACATCATCCAACCTTCTCTCCCTCTCATTCTCTTCATTCATCAACCCCTCAAAATACTCTTTCCATCTGCTCAACACACACTCTTCGCTTGCGAGTATGTTTCCCTCAATATCCATTATCACCTTTACCTGCTGCACATCTTTCCTAGCTCGCAACTTAATGTGGCTAAAACAAATCCATTGTGTGGAGACAATCTTCGAGCCTAGCTTGCTCATTAAACAGCACTATCAAAGCTTAGCAAAATCTAGTCTAGTGCCAAACCCTGAAGAAGACCCAAGCAGACCTCTGTATAAAACCAGTGCATGACTTACAGCAGCCCACCCAAATACAGGTCCAGTCGACACGGAAATGCAATTTCTAAATGTCTCCATAGTCAGCTTGGTAGATATGGGCACCCTGAAACAATGTAGCAAACCATTTAACCCTGAAGAAACAAACCATGGTATGACAGCTGCACATATACAATTTCACTGGAGGAAAACAAAAATTAAGACAAAAAAGACAGTCAAAAAAACCAAACACCTTATCCACTACACACAAACACCAACTTATGCTGATACACTAAAAAGCAATCTGCGCAAACCTCAATAGACACCCCTAAACCTATAAATCACCACTTAATCTCAGCAATCTCTAAAGCACTCCCCAAAAGCAACACTAACCACCACAAACATGGTTACAACCAGTACAGCCCCAAGAGCAAAGCCTGTTAGGCAAGCAAACTCATTACCCAGGACTCTTTGTCATAGAGATACCCCACTGTATGACATACAGATGCTAAACGCACACAAGACTAAACAAAGAAAAGATAAAACAGCTGCTTATCTGGAGTCAGGATCTACCAAGTTATGCACGCACTCAAAGTCACTACATCACAGGTACCAGTATGACCATCATAGTCCACATGGGCAATAAGGGCTTGAAATGTACCTCCACAGACTATATGATGAGACACTGTTGACCTCTCAATGAGAGTTCTTCAGCAGTGCAAGGCTTCACTTCTTTTCTACACACTTAGACCATCAACTGCACAGATCGACAAAAGGTGGAGGAATCTAAATCTAGACTACCAACAAGCATAACTGTACATTGGATAAACAGGACAATGCCCTAGAATTTATCGCCATGCAAATTACCATAGGCAGAGTTCCATACCATGTCCTTGCAAAGTATAGGTCACCCTCTATGCCCCTACAACACCATAACTCATACCTAGACCTACTGGGGACACTCGCCATTAAACCAATCATATTCATGGGAGACTAACTAGTCCTCTATAGACTGGGAAGCACACAATGCCTCATACTTGCAGACACAATGATCCCTGGACTTCATTAACACAATTACTCTTGACCAGAGAGTTAAGCATACTGGACCTGGTACTCACCAATATGGGACAGTGCTGTATATCCCCTACTCTCCCAGTGTCATGCCCTCACTGTTGAGTTTGGACCACAAAAGGAGTCTCCTATGAAATAAAAATAGTCCCCATAACCCCAGCAAACTCTTCTAACAGAAACTACTCCAAAACACTCTTCATCCTATTAAGCAAGTGTGTCAAAATTCAATGCCCCTCACAACCCAGAGTTCACAGCAACCAAAGTGGAACTGTTCACAGAGACCCTGTACAACTATGTAAAAGGCTGTATAGACAGATGTACCTACGAGAAGCTCAAAACTAAAAATAAACCACAAAGGTGGAATACTAACAGTTTATACAACAAAAGGAAAAATCATAACTAAAAATCAGGAAAAGCAATTCCCCATAATGGTAGGAACTCTCCAAAGTGAGCAGAAAACCAAGAGGAGTAATTAAGTCTAATTACAAGATCAAGACAGCCTCACAGGCTAAAGAACTAGAATGCCTTCTACAGCTATGTCCGAAACCTCAAGGACAGCACTCACAAATTCAACTTACACTTCACCCCCCCAGTCACTACCATAAAAAACCTACTAGCATACCCCCTCGTCTCCACCACGAAATGCCTACTAGCAACAGAAAAGCAGATCCTGGCAGTGCTCACCAAAGCAAAAAACACAGCCTCAGTGCAGCCAAACAGCAAAATGGGATGCCTCCTAGACCGCTTGAAAAATGACTTCCAGGAACACTTGAGTCAGTTCTCAATTACAGCCTCAAAACTGGTTTTGTCCCACAAGAATGGAGGATTTCAACAGTTACCCCACTTCACAAGGGTGGACCAACAACTGACCCCAGAAACTGCACTGCTATTAGTCTTACTAGACTAATATGCAAAGCCATGGAACAAATTATTGTAGAAGTGAACAATGACATAGGCAACCTTCAGACTCTGGATCCAGCCTAGTTTGACTGTCAAGGGAAGGTCATAACTACTAAATCTGATGGACTTCTTTGAGAAGGTCACCAAAGTAAAACTGTTCCATACAACTTACCTGTACCTGGTTACGGCATTTGATACAATACCACACTCTGGTAAACTTGACAAAGACCACTAAACTGAGCATAAACCTCTACATAACTCGCTGTATTGCCAGGTGGCTCAAAAGGGACCGGTCACCAACACAGTACCTCAGGGCTCCATGATGGGACTACTCGTATTTGGCATCTGCTTCTCAGAGTTGAAGGCTAAGGTCAAGGGTCTTTAGCTGACCAAGTTCACAGATTCCTCTCAATGATAAACTTTTACAACAGGGTTTAACACAGACTTAATGAATGGTGCCAAACTCACAGATTAAAGAAAGATGCATTAGTGCCTTTTGGGAAAACTGCCCAGACTAATTATGATGAGCCCCCCAGAGAGATGACCTGGTAATCAGATCCGGGAACATATGCAGGCAGTAACCTGTCTTTGACCAACACGTGGCCAATGTAGTATGAAAAACAGTTTCCCCAACTTAAAAGGGCATGGCATCCAGGTCCACGGAAGTCACAGTGCCAATTTATTTCACCTTTATCAGACCCATCATTTAGTATAATGCCCCCTTAAGCATGTACCTGACCAGACATATGTAACCAGTTGGAACTCACAAAAGGTTCCTTACCAGGAGAATCCACAGTACAAACACATTGATCCCCATGCTCTGGAACAGGCTTCTTATCAATCTGTAGCAGAATCCATCACTAACCCTATTTAAGCATAACCGTGACCAACAGATAGGAAATTCACTCCGGGTCTGACCCCTATGTATCAGACAGTAATGCCCAAAACAACATACCCCCTCCACATAACCTCTGAAAACTAAAGTGTACCTCCTTCTAATAAACACCCTTGACACAACTGAGTTGGCTTGCACAGCTAGGCTTACAAATGACCCGACAGTCAGTCTAGTATATATCCACGAAACTACAGTGGCAGAAAAAAAATTTGAGATGTAGCCGATATACTTCAAACAATAGCCAAGCCCTAAAAATATTACTTCTAAACTAGAAACACTACAGACACACAGACACACAGACACACAGACGTCTAGAAAAATGACAACTTACAATTTGTATTAAGCACAATGTAACATCTTCACTCTGCAAAACCAGAAGACATTTAGAAGGCGGCAAAAAAAACATTCCGATACAAGTGGTAGCTTACCCATTTACAAGAGTGACAAATGTCATCCAGTAAGAAAACACAGAACAAACATTCCGATACAAGTGGTAGCTTACCCATTTACAAGAGTGACAAATGTCATCCAGTAAGAAAACACAGAACAAATCACCTCCTCTCCAACTACTGATGTGGAGACATACTTAATTCATGCTAAAAAATTCAGACCCATGTTAAAGAACACTGCTAGTAAAACCAAGCCACCTTAGCAGTGGTTACGTGGACTGCAATCCCACATCAGTCGACTCAAAAGCAAAATTAGATGCTCTGGAAATGTAGTCAGAACTATTGCCTACAGAGATGACCTGGCATAGGACCACAGTGAGTTGGTGTCACAGCCTGCAAACTGGTTGGGGGGGGGGGGTGGGTTTCAAGTGGTAACAGCTGCCCGTTTCATAAAGTCTTATTCTACTAAAACAAAAGTTTCAGATAATCGTCCTCCTGTTCCATCGATACCAGTACTACTTACAATAATTAGAATCCAAGCTCTGGCATACTCTTCATTTGCTGGGAGTCCTGATTTGGTGAAGAACTATGCAGCATACAGGCTCACATTCCTAAAGGTACGATGTTTTACCACCTCTACTCCATTAAAGGTTTGCACAAGTACAAGGACCATATGTAGAAACTTTGGAGAGCCTAGAAAATTCCAAGGACATTATGAAAAGAACACTATGGATAACCATCCTCTGGGATGTTAAAAAACAAGAATACTTAGACCGCTACACCCTGCCACAGGTAAACAAAAG